>NW_027098669.1:300000-436967 GCF_039881205.1 Euwallacea similis
CGCGGAGCGTGCAAACTATTGATAATTACCCGGTTTATTTGACGTATGTGAATTTTTTTCTCAGGAATTCATAAAAATAGTCCCACAACTGATCCCACCGTTGGATAGAGCTTATCTAGAGGAACATTTTGAGTGGTCACAAGGCCGAATCTGACTAGAAATTTCCGAGTGTGGAACGTGCAAACTTTTGATAATTACCCGGTTTATTTGACGTGTGTGAATTTTTTTCTCAGGAATTCATCAAAATAGTCCCCCGACTGATCCGACCGTTGGATAGAGCTTATCTAGAGGAACATTTTGAGTGGTCACAAGGCCGAATCTGACTAGAAATTTCCGAGTGTGGAACGTGCAAACTTTTGATAATTACCCGGTTTATTTGACGTGTGTGAATTTTTTTCTCAGGAATTCATCAAAATAGTCCCACGGCTGATCGCACCGTTGGATAGAGCTTGTCTAGAAGAACATTTTGAGAGGATACTCGGCCGAATCTGACCAGAAATTTCCGAGCGCGGAGCGTGCAAACTATTGATAATTACCCGGTTTATTTGACGTGTGTGAATTTTTTTCTCGGGAATTCATCAAAATAGTGCCACGACTGATCGCACCGTTGGATAGAGCTTGTCTAGAAGAACATTTTGAGAGGATACTCGGCCGAATCTGACCAGAAATTTCCGAGCGCGGAGCGTGCAAACTATTGATAATTACCCGGTTTATTTGACGTGTGTGAATTTTTTTCTCAGGAATTCATAAAAATAGTCCCATGACTGATCGCACCGTTGGATAGAGCTTGTCTAGAGGAACATTTTGAGTGGTCACACAGCCGAATCAGACCAGAAATTTCTGAGCGCGGAGCGTGCAAACTATTGATAATTACCCGGTTTATTTGACGTGTTTGAATTTTTTTCTCAGGAATTCATCAAAATAGTCCCCCGACTGATCCGACCGTTGGATATAGCTTATCTAGAGGAACATTTTGAGTGGTCACAAGGCCGAATCTGACTAGAAATTTCCGAGTGTGGAACGTGCAAACTTTTGATAATTACCCGGTTTATTTGACGTGTGTGAATTTTTTTCTCAGGAATTCATCAAAATAGTCCCACGGCTGATGCCACCGTTGGATAGAGCTTGTCTAGAGGAACATTTTGAGTGGTCACACGGCCGAATCGGAACAGAAATTTCCGAGCGCGGAGCGTGCAAACTTTTAATATTTACCCGGTTTATTTGACGTGTGTGAATTTTTTTCTCGGGAATTCATCAAAATAGTGCCACGACTGAACGCACCGTTGGATAGAGCTTGTCTAGAGGAACATTTTGAGTGGTCACACGGCCGAATCGGACTAGAAATTTCCGAGTGTGGAACGTGCAAACTTTTGATAATTACCCGGTTTATTTGACGTGTGTGATTTTTTTCTCGGGAATTCATCAAAATAGTCCCACGGCTGATGCCACCGTTGGATAGAGCTTGTCTAAAAGAACATTTTGAGTGGTCACACGGCCGAATCAGACCAGAAATTTCTGAGCGCGGAGCGGGCAAACTATTGATAATTACCCGGTTTATTTGACGTGTGTGAATTTTTTTCTCAGGAATTCATAAAAATAGTCCCATGACAGATCGCACCGTTGGATAGAGCTTGTCTAGAGGAACATTTTGAGTGGTCACACGGCCGAATCAGACCAGAAATTTCTGAGCGCGGAGCGTGCAAACTATTGATAATTACCCGGTTTATTTGACGTATGTGAATTTTTTTCTCAGGAATTCATAAAAATAGTCCCACAACTGATCCCACCGTTGGATAGAGCTTATCTAGAGGAACATTTTGAGTGGTCACAAGGCCGAATCTGACTAGAAATTTCCGAGTGTGGAACGTGCAAACTTTTGATAATTACCCGGTTTATTTGACGTGTGTGAATTTTTTTCTCAGGAATTCATCAAAATAGTCCCCCGACTGATCCGACCGTTGGATAGAGCTTATCTAGAGGAACATTTTGAGTGGTCACAAGGCCGAATCTGACTAGAAATTTCCGAGTGTGGAACGTGCAAACTTTTGATAATTACCCGGTTTATTTGACGTGTGTGAATTTTTTTCTCAGGAATTCATCAAAATAGTCCCACGGCTGATGCCACCGTTGGATAGAGCTTGTCTAGAGGAACATTTTGAGTGGTCACACGGCCGAATCGGAATAGAAATTTCCGAGCGCGGAGCGTGCAAACTTTTAATCTTTACCCGGTTTATTTGACGTGTGTGAATTTTTTTCTCAGGAATTCATCAAAATAGTCCCACGGCTGATGCCACCGTTGGATAGAGCTTGTCTAGAGGAACATTTTGAGTGGTCACACGGCCGAATCGGACCAGAAATTTCCGAGCGCGGAGCGTGCAAACTTTTAATATTTACCCGGTTTATTTGACGTGTGTCTACTTCTATCTCAGGAATTCATCAAGATAGTCGCACGACTGATCGCACCGATGGATAGAGCTTGTCTAGAGGAACATTTTGAGTGGTCACACGGCCTAATCAGACCAGAAATTTCCGAGTGTGGAGCGTGCAAACTTTTAATATTTACCCGGTTTATTTGACGTTTGTGGATTTTTTTCTCAGGAATTCATCAAAATAGTCCCCCGACTGATCCCACCGTTGGATGGAGCTTGTCTTGAGGAACATTTTGAGTGGTCACACGGCCGAATCTGACCAGAAATTTCCGAGTGTGGAGCGTGCAAACTTTTAATATTTACCCGGTTTATTTGACGTTTGTGGATTTTTTTCTCAGGAATTCATCAAAATAGTCCCACGACTGATCCCACCGTTGGATAGAGCTTGTCTAGAGGAACATTTTGAGTGGTCACACGGCCGAATCGGACCAGAAATTTCCGAGTGTGGAGTGTGCAAACTTTTAATATTTACCCGGTTTATTTGACGTGTGTCTACTTCTATCTCAGGAATTCATCAAAATAGTCCCACGACTGATCGCACCGTTGGATAGAGCTAGTCTAGAGGAACATTTTGAATGGTCACACGGCCGAATCGGACCAGAAATTTCCGAGCGCGGAGCGTGCAAACTTTTAATATTTACCCGGTTTATTTGACGTGTGTCTACTTCTATCTCAGGAATTCATCAAAATAGTCCCACGACTGATCGCACCGTTGGATAGAGCTTGTCTAGAGGAACATTTTGAATGGTCACACGGCCGAATCGGACCAGAAATTTCCGAGCGCGGAGCGTGCAAACTTTTAATATTTACCCGGTTTATTTGACGTGTGTCTACTTCTATCTCAGGAATTCATAAAAATAGTCCCATGACTGATCGCACCGTTGGATAGAGCTTGTCTAGAGGAACATTTTGAGTGGTCACACAGCCGAATCAGACCAGAAATTTCTGAGCGCGGAGCGTGCAAACTATTGATAATTACCCGGTTTATTTGACGTTTGTGAATTTTTTTCTCAGAATTTCATCAAAATAGTCCCACAACTGATCCCACCGTTGGATAGAGCTTATCTAGAGGAACATTTTGAGTGGTCACAAGGCCGAATCTGACTAGAAATTTCCGAGTGTGGAACGTGCAAACTTTTGATAATTACCCGGTTTATTTGACGTGTGTGAATTTTTTTCTC
This sequence comes from Euwallacea similis, assembly GCF_039881205.1. NCBI lineage: Eukaryota > Metazoa > Arthropoda > Insecta > Coleoptera > Curculionidae > Euwallacea > Euwallacea similis. The sequence goes on from NW_027098669.1 coordinate 303,611, forward strand.
AGGAATTCATCAAAATAGTCCCCCGACTGATCCGACCGTTGGATAGAGCTTATCTAGAGGAACATTTTGAGTGATCACAAGGCCGAATCTGACTAGAAATTTCCGAGTGTGGAACGTGCAAACTTTTGATAATTACCCGGTTTATTTGACGTGTGTGAATTTTTTTCTCAGGAATTCATCAAAATAGTCCCACGGCTGATGCCACCGTTGGATAGAGCTTGTCTAGAGGAACATTTTGAGAGGTTACTCGGCCGAATCTGACCAGAAATTTCCGAGCGCGGAGCGTGCAAACTTTTAATATTTACCCGGTTTATTTGACGTTTGTGAATTTTTTTCTCAGAAATTCATCAAAATAGTCCCACAACTGATCCGACCGTTGGATAGAGCTTGTCTAGAGGAACATTTTGAGAGGTTACTCGGCCGAATCTGACCAGAAATTACCGAGTGCAGAGCGTGCAAACTTTTAATATTTACCCGGTTTATTTGACGTGTGTGAATTTTTTTCTCAGTAATTCATCAAAATAGTCCCACAACTGATCCCACCGTTGGATGGAGCTTGTTTTGAGGAACATTTTGAGTGGTCACACGGCCGAATCGGACCAGAAATTTCCGAGCGCGGAGCGTGCAAACTTTTAATATTTACCCGGTTTATTTGACGTGTGTGAACTTTTTTCTCAGGAATTCATCAAAATAGTCCCACGACTGATCCCACCGTTGGATGGAGCTTGTTTTGAGGAACATTTTGAGTGGTCACACGGCCGAATCGGACCAGAAATTTCCGAGTGTGGAGCGTGCAAACTTTTAATATTTACCCGGTTTATTTGACGTGTGTGAATTTTTTTCTCAGGAATTCATCAAAATAGTCCCACGGCTGATCCCACCGTTGGATGGAGCTTGTTTTGAGGAACATTTTGAGTGGTCACACGGCCGAATCGGACCAGAAATTTCCGAGTGTGGAGCGTGCAAACTTTTAATATTTACCCGGTTTATTTGACGTGTGTGAATTTTTTTCTCAGGAATTCATCAAAATAGTCCCACGGCTGATGCCACCGTTGGATAGAGCTTGTCTAGAGGAACATTTTGAGTGGTCACACGGCCGAATCTGACCAGAAATTTCCGAGTGCGGAGCGTGCAAACTTTTAATCTTTACCCGGTTTATTTGACGTGTGTGAATTTTTTTCTCAGGAATTCATCAAAATTGTCCCACGACTGATACCACCGTTGGATAGAGCTTGTCTTGAGGAACATTTTGAGTGGTCACACGGCCGAATCGGACCAGAAATTTCCGAGTGTGGAGCGTGCAAACTTTTAATATTTACCCGGTTTATTTGACGTGTGTGAACTTTTTTCTCGGGAATTCATCAAAATTGTTCCACGACTGATACCACCGTTGGATAGAGCTTGTCTAGAGGAACATTTTGAGTGGTCACACGGCCGAATCGGACCAGAAATTTCCGAGTGTGGAGTGTGCAAACTTTTAATATTTACCCGGTTTATTTGACGTGTGTCTACTTCTATCTCAGGAATTCATCAAAATAGATCCACAACTGATCCGACCGTTGGATAGAGCTTGTCTAGAGGAACATTTTGAGTGGTCACACGGCCGAATCAGACCAGAAATTTCTGAGCGCGGAGCGGGCAAACTATTGATAATTACCCGGTTTATTTGACGTGTGTGAATTTTTTTCTCAGGAATTCATAAAAATAGTCCCATGACTGATCGCACCGTTGGATAGAGCTTGTCTAGAGGAACATTTTGAGTGGTCACACAGCCGAATCAGACCAGAAATTTCTGAGCGCGGAGCGTGCAAACTATTGATAATTACCCGGTTTATTTGACGTTTGTGAATTTTTTTCTCAGAATTTCATCAAAATAGTCCCACAACTGATCCCACCGTTGGATAGAGCTTATCTAGAGGAACATTTTGAGTGGTCACACGGCCGAATCGGACCAGAAATTTCCGAGTGTGGAGTGTGCAAACTTTTAATATTTACCCGGTTTATTTGACGTGTGTCTACTTCTATCTCAGGAATTCATCAAAATAGATCCACAACTGATCCGACCGTTGGATAGAGCTTGTCTAGAGGAACATTTTGAGTGGTCACACGGCCGAATCAGACCAGAAATTTCTGAGCGCGGAGCGGGCAAACTATTGATAATTACCCGGTTTATTTGACGTGTGTGAATTTTTTTCTCAGGAATTCATAAAAATAGTCCCATGACTGATCGCACCGTTGGATAGAGCTTGTCTAGAGGAACATTTTGAGTGGTCACACAGCCGAATCAGACCCGAAATTTCTGAGCGCGGAGCGTGCAAACTATTGATAATTACCCGGTTTATTTGACGTTTGTGAATTTTTTTCTCAGAATTTCATCAAAATAGTCCCACAACTGATCCCACCGTTGGATAGAGCTTATCTAGAGGAACATTTTGAGTGGTCACAAGGCCGAATCTGACTAGAAATTTCCGAGTGTGGAACGTGCAAACTTTTGATAATTACCCGGTTTATTTGACGTGTGTGAATTTTTTTCTCAGGAATTCATCAAAATAGTCCCACGGCTGATGCCACCGTTGGATAGAGCTTGTCTAGAGGAACATTTTGAGTGGTCACACGGCCGAATCGGAACAGAAATTTCCGAGCGCGGAGCGTGCAAACTTTTAATATTTACCCGGTTTATTTGACGTGTGTGAATTTTTTTCTCGGGAATTCATCAAAATAGTGCCACGACTGAATGCACCGTTGGATAGAGCTTGTCTAGAAGAACATTTTGAGAGGATACTCGGCCGAATCTGACCAGAAATTTCCGAGCGCGGAGCGTGCAAACTTTTAATCTTTACCCGGTTTATTTGACGTGTGTGATTTTTTTCTCGGGAATTCATCAAAATAGTCCCACGACTGATGCCACCGTTGGATAGAGCTTGTCTAGAGGAACATTTTGAGTGGTCACACAGCCGAATCAGACCCGAAATTTCTGAGCGCGGAGCGTGCAAACTATTGATAATTACCCGGTTTATTTGACGTTTGTGAATTTTTTTCTCAGAATTTCATCAAAATAGTCCCACAACTGATCCCACCGTTGGATAGAGCTTATCTAGAGGAACATTTTGAGTGGTCACAAGGCCGAATCTGACTAGAAATTTCCGAGTGTGGAACGTGCAAACTTTTGATAATTACCCGGTTTATTTGACGTGTGTGAATTTTTTTCTCAGGAATTCATCAAAATAGTCCCCCGACTGATCCGACCGTTGGATAGAGCTTATCTAGAGGAACATTTTGAGTGATCACAAGGCCGAATCTGACTAGAAATTTCCGAGTGTGGAACGTGCAAACTTTTGATAATTACCCGGTTTATTTGACGTGTGTGAATTTTTTTCTCAGGAATTCATCAAAATAGTCCCACGGCTGATGCCACCGTTGGATAGAGCTTGTCTAGAGGAACATTTTGAGTGGTCACACGGCCGAATCGGAACAGAAATTTCCGAGCGCGGAGCGTGCAAACTTTTAATATTTACCCGGTTTATTTGACGTGTGTGAATTTTTTTCTCGGGAATTCATCAAAATAGTGCCACGACTGAATGCACCGTTGGATAGAGCTTGTCTAGAAGAACATTTTGAGAGGATACTCGGCCGAATCTGACCAGAAATTTCCGAGCGCGGAGCGTGCAAACTTTTAATCTTTACCCGGTTTATTTGACGTGTGTGATTTTTTTCTCGGGAATTCATCAAAATAGTCCCACGACTGATGCCACCGTTGGATAGAGCTTGTCTAGAGGAACATTTTGAGTGGTCACACGGCCGAATCGGACTAGAAATTTCCGAGTGTGGAACGTGCAAACTTTTGATAATTACCCGGTTTATTTGACGTGTGTGATTTTTTTCTCTTGAATTCATCAAAATAGTCCCACGGCTGATGCCACCGTTGGATAGAGCTTGTCTAGAGGAACATTTTGAGTGGTCACACGGCCGAATCGGACCAGAAATTTCCGAGTGTGGAGTGTGCAAACTTTTAATATTTACCCGGTTTATTTGACGTGTGTCTACTTCTATCTCAGGAATTCATCAAGATATTAGCACGACTGATCGCACCGATGGATAGAGCTTGTCTAGAGGAACATTTTGAGTGGTCACACGGCCTAATCAGACCAGAAATTTCCGAGCGCGGAGCTGGCAAACTATTGATATTTACCCGGTTTATTTGACGTGTGTCTACTTCTATCTCAGGAATTCATCAAAATAGTCCCACAACTGATCCCACCGTTGGATAGAGCTTATCTAGAGGAACATTTTGAGTGGTCACACGGCCGAATCGGACCAGAAATTTCCGAGTGTGGAGTGTGCAAACTTTTAATATTTACCCGGTTTATTTGACGTGTGTCTACTTCTATCTCAGGAATTCATCAAAATAGATCCACAACTGATCCGACCGTTGGATAGAGCTTGTCTAGAGGAACATTTTGAGTGGTCACACAGCCGAATCAGACCAGAAATTTCTGAGCGCGGAGCGTGCAAACTTTTAATATTTACCCGGTTTATTTGACGTTTGTTGATTTTTTTTTCAGGAATTCATCAAAATAGTCCCACAACAGATCCCACCGTTGGATAGAGCTTGTCTAGAGGAACATTTTGAGTGGTCACACAGCCGAATCAGACCAGAAATTTCTGAGCGCGGAGCGTGCAAACTTTTAATATTTACCCGGTTTATTTGACGTTTGTTGATTTTTTTTTCAGGAATTCATCAAAATAGTCCCACAACAGATCCCACCGTTGGATAGAGCTTGTCTAGAGGAACATTTTGAGTGGTCACACGGCCGAATCTGACCAGAAATTTCCGAGTGTGGAGTGTGCAAACTTTTAATATTTACCCGGTTTATTTGACGTGTGTCTACTTCTATCTCAGGAATTCATCAAAATGGTCCCACAACTGATCCGACCGTTGGATAGAGCTTGTCTAGAGGAACATTTTGAGAGGTTACTCGGCCGAATCTGACCAGAAATTTCCGAGTGTGGAGCGTGCAAACTATTGATAATTACCCGGTTTATTTGACGTTTGTGAATTTTTTTCTCAGAAATTCATCAAAATAGTCCCACAACTGATCCCACCGTTGGATAGAGCTTATCTAGAGGAACATTTTGAGTGGTCACAAGGCCGAATCTGACTAGAAATTTCCGAGTGTGGAACGTGCAAACTTTTGATAATTACCCGGTTTATTTGACGTGTGTGAATTTTTTTCTCAGGAATTCATCAAAATAGTCCCCCGACTGATCCGACCGTTGGATAGAGCTTATCTAGAGGAACATTTTGAGTGGTCACAAGGCCGAATCTGACTAGAAATTTCCGAGTGTGGAACGTGCAAACTTTTGATAATTACCCGGTTTATTTGACGTGTGTGAATTTTTTTCTCAGGAATTCATCAAAATAGTCCCACGGCTGATCGCACCGTTGGATAGAGCTTGTCTAGAAGAACATTTTGAGAGGATACTCGGCCGAATCTGACCAGAAATTTCCGAGCGCGGAGCGTGCAAACTATTGATAATTACCCGGTTTATTTGACGTGTGTGAATTTTTTTCTCGGGAATTCATCAAAATAGTGCCACGACTGATCGCACCGTTGGATAGAGCTTGTCTAGAAGAACATTTTGAGAGGATACTCGGCCGAATCTGACCAGAAATTTCCGAGCGCGGAGCGTGCAAACTATTGATAATTACCCGGTTTATTTGACGTGTGTGAATTTTTTTCTCAGGAATTCATAAAAATAGTCCCATGACTGATCGCACCGTTGGATAGAGCTTGTCTAGAGGAACATTTTGAGTGGTCACACAGCCGAATCAGACCAGAAATTTCTGAGCGCGGAGCGTGCAAACTATTGATAATTACCCGGTTTATTTGACGTTTGTGAATTTTTTTCTCAGAATTTCATCAAAATAGTCCCACAACTGATCCCACCGTTGGATAGAGCTTATCTAGAGGAACATTTTGAGTGGTCACAAGGCCGAATCTGACTAGAAATTTCCGAGTGTGGAACGTGCAAACTTTTGATAATTACCCGGTTTATTTGACGTGTGTGAATTTTTTTCTCAGGAATTCATCAAAATAGTCCCCCGACTGATCCGACCGTTGGATATAGCTTATCTAGAGGAACATTTTGAGTGGTCACAAGGCCGAATCTGACTAGAAATTTCCGAGTGTGGAACGTGCAAACTTTTGATAATTACCCGGTTTATTTGACGTGTGTGAATTTTTTTCTCAGGAATTCATCAAAATAGTCCCACGGCTGATGCCACCGTTGGATAGAGCTTGTCTAGAGGAACATTTTGAGTGGTCACACGGCCGAATCGGAACAGAAATTTCCGAGCGCGGAGCGTGCAAACTTTTAATATTTACCCGGTTTATTTGACGTGTGTGAATTTTTTTCTCGGGAATTCATCAAAATAGTGCCACGACTGAACGCACCGTTGGATAGAGCTTGTCTAGAAGAACATTTTGAGAGGATACTCGGCCGAATCTGACCAGAAATTTCCGAGCGCGGAGCGTGCAAACTTTTAATCTTTACCCGGTTTATTTGACGTGTGTGATTTTTTTCTCGGGAATTCATCAAAATAGTCCCACGACTGATGCCACCGTTGGATAGAGCTTGTCTAGAGGAACATTTTGAGTGGTCACACGGCCGAATCGGACTAGAAATTTCCGAGTGTGGAACGTGCAAACTTTTGATAATTACCCGGTTTATTTGACGTGTGTGATTTTTTTCTCGGGAATTCATCAAAATAGTCCCACGGCTGATGCCACCGTTGGATAGAGCTTGTCTAGAGGAACATTTTGAGTGGTCACACGGCCGAATCGGACCAGAAATTTCCGAGTGTGGAGTGTGCAAACTTTTAATATTTACCCGGTTTATTTGACGTGTGTCTACTTCTATCTCAGGAATTCATCAAGATATTAGCACGACTGATCGCACCGATGGATAGAGCTTGTCTAGAGGAACATTTTGAGTGGTCACACGGCCTAATCAGACCAGAAATTTCCGAGCGCGGAGCTGGCAAACTATTGATATTTACCCGGTTTATTTGACGTGTGTCTACTTCTATCTCAGGAATTCATCAAAATAGTCCCACAACTGATCCCACCGTTGGATAGAGCTTATCTAGAGGAACATTTTGAGTGGTCACACGGCCGAATCGGACCAGAAATTTCCGAGTGTGGAGTGTGCAAACTTTTAATATTTACCCGGTTTATTTGACGTGTGTCTACTTCTATCTCAGGAATTCATCAAAATAGATCCACAACTGATCCGACCGTTGGATAGAGCTTGTCTAGAGGAACATTTTGAGTGGTCACACAGCCGAATCAGACCAGAAATTTCTGAGCGCGGAGCGTGCAAACTTTTAATATTTACCCGGTTTATTTGACGTTTGTTGATTTTTTTTTCAGGAATTCATCAAAATAGTCCCACAACAGATCCCACCGTTGGATAGAGCTTGTCTAGAGGAACATTTTGAGTGGTCACACAGCCGAATCAGACCAGAAATTTCTGAGCGCGGAGCGTGCAAACTTTTAATATTTACCCGGTTTATTTGACGTTTGTTGATTTTTTTTTCAGGAATTCATCAAAATAGTCCCACAACAGATCCCACCGTTGGATAGAGCTTGTCTAGAGGAACATTTTGAGTGGTCACACGGCCGAATCTGACCAGAAATTTCCGAGTGTGGAGTGTGCAAACTTTTAATATTTACCCGGTTTATTTGACGTGTGTCTACTTCTATCTCAGGAATTCATCAAAATGGTCCCACAACTGATCCGACCGTTGGATAGAGCTTGTCTAGAGGAACATTTTGAGAGGTTACTCGGCCGAATCTGACCAGAAATTTCCGAGTGTGGAGCGTGCAAACTATTGATAATTACCCGGTTTATTTGACGTTTGTGAATTTTTTTCTCAGAAATTCATCAAAATAGTCCCACAACTGATCCCACCGTTGGATAGAGCTTATCTAGAGGAACATTTTGAGTGGTCACAAGGCCGAATCTGACTAGAAATTTCCGAGTGTGGAACGTGCAAACTTTTGATAATTACCCGGTTTATTTGACGTGTGTGAATTTTTTTCTCAGGAATTCATCAAAATAGTCCCCCGACTGATCCGACCGTTGGATAGAGCTTATCTAGAGGAACATTTTGAGTGGTCACAAGGCCGAATCTGACTAGAAATTTCCGAGTGTGGAACGTGCAAACTTTTGATAATTACCCGGTTTATTTGACGTGTGTGAATTTTTTTCTCAGGAATTCATCAAAATAGTCCCACGGCTGATCGCACCGTTGGATAGAGCTTGTCTAGAAGAACATTTTGAGAGGATACTCGGCCGAATCTGACCAGAAATTTCCGAGCGCGGAGCGTGCAAACTATTGATAATTACCCGGTTTATTTGACGTGTGTGAATTTTTTTCTCGGGAATTCATCAAAATAGTGCCACGACTGATCGCACCGTTGGATAGAGCTTGTCTAGAAGAACATTTTGAGAGGATACTCGGCCGAATCTGACCAGAAATTTCCGAGCGCGGAGCGTGCAAACTATTGATAATTACCCGGTTTATTTGACGTGTGTGAATTTTTTTCTCAGGAATTCATAAAAATAGTCCCATGACTGATCGCACCGTTGGATAGAGCTTGTCTAGAGGAACATTTTGAGTGGTCACACAGCCGAATCAGACCAGAAATTTCTGAGCGCGGAGCGTGCAAACTATTGATAATTACCCGGTTTATTTGACGTTTGTGAATTTTTTTCTCAGAATTTCATCAAAATAGTCCCACAACTGATCCCACCGTTGGATAGAGCTTATCTAGAGGAACATTTTGAGTGGTCACAAGGCCGAATCTGACTAGAAATTTCCGAGTGTGGAACGTGCAAACTTTTGATAATTACCCGGTTTATTTGACGTGTGTGAATTTTTTTCTCAGGAATTCATCAAAATAGTCCCCCGACTGATCCGACCGTTGGATATAGCTTATCTAGAGGAACATTTTGAGTGGTCACACGGCCGAATCGGAACAGAAATTTCCGAGCGCGGAGCGTGCAAACTTTTAATATTTACCCGGTTTATTTGACGTGTGTGAATTTTTTTCTCGGGAATTCATCAAAATAGTGCCACGACTGAACGCACCGTTGGATAGAGCTTGTCTAGAGGAACATTTTGAGTGGTCACACGGCCGAATCGGACTAGAAATTTCCGAGTGTGGAACGTGCAAACTTTTGATAATTACCCGGTTTATTTGACGTGTGTGATTTTTTTCTCGGGAATTCATCAAAATAGTCCCACGGCTGATGCCACCGTTGGATAGAGCTTGTCTAGAGGAACATTTTGAGTGGTCACACGGCCGAATCGGACCAGAAATTTCCGTGCGCGGAGCGTGCAAACTATTGATAATTACCCGGTTTATTTGACGTTTGTGAATTTTTTTCTCAGAATTTCATCAAAATAGTCCCACAACTGATCCCACCGTTGGATAGAGCTTATCTAGAGGAACATTTTGAGTGGTCACAAGGCCGAATCTGACTAGAAATTTCCGAGTGTGGAACGTGCAAACTTTTGATAATTACCCGGTTTATTTGACGTGTGTGAATTTTTTTCTCAGGAATTCATCAAAATAGTCCCCCGACTGATCCGACCGTTGGATATAGCTTATCTAGAGGAACATTTTGAGTGGTCACAAGGCCGAATCTGACTAGAAATTTCCGAGTGTGGAACGTGCAAACTTTTGATAATTACCCGGTTTATTTGACGTGTGTGAATTTTTTTCTCAGGAATTCATCAAAATAGTCCCACGGCTGATGCCACCGTTGGATAGAGCTTGTCTAGAGGAACATTTTGAGTGGTCACACGGCCGAATCGGAACAGAAATTTCCGAGCGCGGAGCGTGCAAACTTTTAATATTTACCCGGTTTATTTGACGTGTGTGAATTTTTTTCTCGGGAATTCATCAAAATAGTGCCACGACTGAACGCACCGTTGGATAGAGCTTGTCTAGAAGAACATTTTGAGAGGATACTCGGCCGAATCTGACCAGAAATTTCCGAGCGCGGAGCGTGCAAACTTTTAATCTTTACCCGGTTTATTTGACGTGTGTGATTTTTTTCTCGGGAATTCATCAAAATAGTCCCACGACTGATGCCACCGTTGGATAGAGCTTGTCTAGAGGAACATTTTGAGTGGTCACACGGCCGAATCGGACTAGAAATTTCCGAGTGTGGAACGTGCAAACTTTTGATAATTACCCGGTTTATTTGACGTGTGTGATTTTTTTCTCGGGAATTCATCAAAATAGTCCCACGGCTGATGCCACCGTTGGATAGAGCTTGTCTAGAGGAACATTTTGAGTGGTCACACGGCCGAATCGGACCAGAAATTTCCGTGCGCGGAGCGTGCAAACTTTTAATATTTACCCGGTTTATTTGACGTGTGTCTACTTCTATCTCAGGAATTCATCAAGATATTAGCATGACTGATCGCACCGATGGATAGAGCTTGTCTAGAGGAACATTTTGAGTGGTCACACGGCCTAATCAGACCAGAAATTACCGAGTGTGGAGCGTGCAAACTTTTAATATTTACCCGGTTTATTTGACGTTTGTGGATTTTTTTCTCAGTAATTCATCAAAATAGTCCCACAACTGATCCCACCGTTGGATAGAGCTAGTCTAGAGGAACATTTTGAGTGGTCACACGGCCGAATCTGACCAGAAATTTCCGAGTGCGGAGCGTGCAAACTTTTAATATTTACCCGGTTTATTTGACGTTTGTTGATTTTTTTTTCAGGAATTCATCAAAATAGTCCCACAACAGATCCCACCGTTGGATAGAGCTTGTCTAGAGGAACATTTTGAGTGGTCACACGGCCGAATCTGACCAGAAATTTCCGAGTGCGGAGCGTGCAAACTTTTAATATTTACCCGGTTTATTTGACGTTTGTCTACTTCTATCTCAGGAATTCATCAAGATATTAGCATGACTGATCGCACCGATGGATAGAGCTTGTCTAGAGGAACATTTTGAGAGGTTACTCGGCCGAATCTGACCAGAAATTACCGAGTGTGGAGCGTGCAAACTTTTAATATTTACCCGGTTTATTTGACGTTTGTGGATTTTTTTCTCAGTAATTCATCAAAATAGTCCCACAACTGATCCGACCGTTGGATAGAGCTTATCTAGAGGAACATTTTGAGTGGTCACAAGGCCGAATCTGACTAGAAATTTCCGAGCGCCGAGCGTGCAAACTTTTAATATTTACCCGGTTTATTTGACGTGTGTGAACTTTTTTCTCGGGAATTCATCAAAATTGTTCCACGACTGATACCACCGTTGGATAGAGCTTGTCTAGAGGAACATTTTGAGTGGTCACACGGCCGAATCGGACCAGAAATTTCCGAGTGTGGAGTGTGCAAACTTTTAATATTTACCCGGTTTATTTGACGTGTGTCTACTTCTATCTCAGGAATTCATCAAAATAGATCCACAACTGATCCGACCGTTGGATAGAGCTTGTCTAGAGGAACATTTTGAGTGGTCACACGGCCGAATCAGACCAGAAATTTCTGAGCGCGGAGCGGGCAAACTATTGATAATTACCCGGTTTATTTGACGTATGTGAATTTTTTTCTCAGGAATTCATCAAAATAGTCCCATGACTGATCGCACCGTTGGATAGAGCTTGTCTAGAGGAACATTTTGAGTGGTCACACGGCCGAATCAGACCAGAAATTTCTGAGCGCGGAGCGTGCAAACTATTGATAATTACCCGGTTTATTTGACGTTTGTGAATTTTTTTCTCAGAAATTCATCAAAATAGTCCCACAACTGATCCCACCGTTGGATAGAGCTTATCTAGAGGAACATTTTGAGTGGTCACAAGGCCGAATCTGACTAGAAATTTCCGAGTGTGGAACGTGCAAACTTTTGATAATTACCCGGTTTATTTGACGTGTGTGAATTTTTTTCTCAGGAATTCATCAAAATAGTCCCCCGACTGATCCGACCGTTGGATAGAGCTTATCTAGAGGAACATTTTGAGTGGTCACAAGGCCGAATCTGACTAGAAATTTCCGAGCGCGGAGCGTGCAAACTTTTAATATTTACCCGGTTTATTTAACGTGTGTGAATTTTTTTCTCGGGAATTCATCAAAATAGTGCCACGACTGATCGCACCGTTGGATAGAGCTTGTCTAGAAGAACATTTTGAGAGGATACTCGGCCGAATCTGACCAGAAATTTCCGAGCGCGGAGCGTGCAAACTTTTAATCTTTACCCGGTTTATTTGACGTGTGTGAATTTTTTTCTCAGGAATTCATCAAAATTGTCCCACGACTGATACCACCGTTGGATAGAGCTTGTCTTGAGGAACATTTTGAGTGGTCACACGGCCGAATCGGACCAGAAATTTCCGAGTGTGGAGTGTGCAAACTTTTAATATTTACCCGGTTTATTTGACGTGTGTCTACTTCTATCTCAGGAATTCATCAAAATAGATCCACAACTGATCCGACCGTTGGATAGAGCTTGTCTAGAGGAACATTTTGAGTGGTCACACGGCCGAATCAGACCAGAAATTTCTGAGCGCGGAGCGGGCAAACTATTGATAATTACCCGGTTTATTTGACGTGTGTGAATTTTTTTCTCAGGAATTCATAAAAATAGTCCCATGACTGATCGCACCGTTGGATAGAGCTTGTCTAGAAGAACATTTTGAGTGGTCACACGGCCGAATCAGACCAGAAATTTCTGAGCGCGGAGCGTGCAAACTATTGATAATTACCCGGTTTATTTGACGTTTGTGAATTTTTTTCTCAGAAATTCATCAAAATAGTCCCACAACTGATCCCACCGTTGGATAGAGCTTATCTAGAGGAACATTTTGAGTGGTCACAAGGCCGAATCTGACTAGAAATTTCCGAGTGTGGAACGTGCAAACTTTTGATAATTACCCGGTTTATTTGACGTGTGTGAATTTTTTTCTCAGGAATTCATCAAAATAGTCCCACGACTGATCCCACCGTCGGATGGAGCTTGTCTTGAGGAACATTTTGAGTGGTCACACGGCCGAATCTGACCAAAAATTTCCGAGCGCGGAGCGTGCAAACTTTTAATATTTACCCGGTTTATTTGACGTTTGTGAATTTTTTTCTCTGGAATTCATCAAAATAGTACCACGGCCGATACCACCGTTGGATAGAGCTTGTCGAGAGGAACATTTTGAGTGGTCAAACGGCCGAGTCGGGCCAGAATTTTTCGATTGCTTATTACAATCTGTTATAGTCCATGCATTGCAACATATATATAAATATTGTGGCGTCACACCAAACTAGTATAAATAAGCGATTGTTGTAAGACGCGGCACTTGTATAGGTTGTTTATTCGTGCTGTACGTTAACTTGTTAAATCCTGTTCTAATAAAATTAATAATATTAAAATAAATTTTTGTTTTTTTTATTGACTGCATCTAAGTTGATATTTAACTGGCGCATTCGTTCGGATTTTTGAGACGCTCAAATGTGCATATTTTGAGTCGGTTTCTATCAAGAATTTACGCAAAAGAATCTAAATCCAAGGAAGCCGCCAACCAGTGATCGAAGGTACCTACTTGTGGCGCACCATATTGATCTACTAGACGGGAGCAGCGCAACTTCACAAGCCCCTGGACATAGTGCCGAAGGTATATCGACAGATCCGAGCCTTACATTAGACACCAACGAGAAAGGACAAGAATTGCCTGCCCTGCGGACATTCTCGAAGCGGAAATTATTCCTTTCTTTAGAAGAATGATCATGAGAATACTGCTTCTTATAGTACTGTAAGTTTCATTTTTTTTTCTTTCTCCGTTATTTTTGCTGGTTTTTATTGAATAATATACTTTAGATTTAAGCTACATTTAGAATATTAGATTAGTGTTTATTAATTGTCTTAAAACATGTTGGGACCGTTACTGGGTGTGAGTCTCGCGCGGCTCTGACTCTCTCTCTCTCTCTCTCTCGCCACCACCACCTAGACGGTACGTGAATCTTCCCGCATTGTCCGGAAAATTCTAGACGGGTCAGGCCCTTGTAGAAAACACGGCGACGGACGCTAGGGAGTAACACGTGGGGGGACAACGTACTTCAAGCTAGAACGTTACCATGCAGTGAAGTGTTCTTTAGCTGTTAGTCGTTATCTGTATAATATCTTGGGTATTAAATAAACTAGCTCCCCAAACCTAACAAAACACAACTTCACAATTGAACCGATTAACGAAGCCGATTTAATCGAATCATTCAATAACATATCGATTAAGTCTATTAACGATAACATGCCTTCTGTAATTAATTATCAACTTTTAAGATATCAATCAGATAATATTTCTCTTTTTGATGGAAATCCAAGACTACTAAACAGATTTATAACTGCTATAGAAAATTTATTAAAGGCATTTTACAATCGAACAGACCCCAATAATACCATTAATGTCTGTTTATTTTATACCATACTTAGCAAGCTCACAGGTAGAGCTGCAGATTTAATATCTTCACTTATCGATCTAAACTCTTGGATTCTCATCAAAGAAGTTGATAAATTGATTTTATATTTGATATAATTGATAAATAGTTTTTCGGATCAGCGATCAATAGATTGCCTTATCCAAGATTTAATCAATTTAAAGCCGTTAAAAATGAAAGCCCTTTGCAATTTGGTATGAAAATACAGAATTCTCGCAGTTTACTTTTTTCAATGTCAAATGCAATCTCTGAAAGTAGTGAGACTAAGCTTATTAAAATAAAACATTACGACGAGTTCGCTTTAAAAACATTTATTAATAAGTTATCATATAATCTACAATTGGTAGTTAGACTAAAATCCTCTAATAATATAGAACAGGCTATGTCATTTGTTAGGGAAGAAGAGAATTTCATACAATTTAAAAGTGTACAGAATTTCGGGCAAAACACAGGAAATTTCAACAGACAATTTAAACCCAACATCAGATCTACAGATAGATCTAACTTTTCCCATAATTTTAACCAAACCCCTATCAATTCATTCAATACTCAACGGCCTCAGAATGATTACCCCCTAGACTTTTTTCGAACTTCACACAACATAATAATTTCTCGAGACCAATATTCCCCAACTTCACTCAACAAAACTCTTCAAGGACATCATATTCTAATTTCAACCATACAAATTTTTCCAGACCCCCTTTCAATAACTTCAAGAATCATACTTATCAATCAAAACCAAATTTCCCTTTCAATAACCAATTCGGTAACTCTCGAAGAACACCTTTCACACCTAGACCACCGTTTGGTCAAAGATCTCACAGATCCAATACTAATCAAAACCCCGTAGAATCTATGGACACTAGTTCTGAGAATACCGTCATTCACAATCCGAAAAGAAATTTCATTAGCCAAGAACCATACAATCAGGAAATTCTCCCCCAATCACCCGAGGAACTTACTTCCAATAACGATTATCCCTTTTACGACGTTTATAGAAACACCCACGTAGATAGTAACTCATGTCTCGACCTCAATTATCACAAATATTATAAAAGTGAAGAAAGAAATTCAAATTTTCCATCAACCAGCCGAAATACGGACACAACATAATACTACTTAACTTGAAATGACATTCAACTCCCTTACATTTTTATCCCTGAACTCCAAGCCAAATTTCTATTAGACACTGGTAGTACTAGAAGTTTCATTAAACCCGAAATTGCCTACGAATATTTCCCTCATTCTATCTCAGACGAACCTTTCCAAGTTCAAACAGCCCATGCCACATCATTTCATAATGAAGTCGCATCATAACCTGTCTTTCCCACATTTCAAACTCCTGGCTCACACAAATTTTTCCTGTTCAACTTCTCCGATAAATTTGACGGACTCATAGGACTAGACCTTATCAAACAACTAAACGCTAATTTAGACTTTAAAGCTAATACACTGAAATTACCCAATGTCGAAATACCCATTTGCCGTGATACAAAAAACCCTCAACTTCAAAGACCCCATTGTTCCAGTATGAACCATATCATCTCCCCGAGAAGTATACAAAAGATACAAATTCCCGTTAACTTTACCGAAGGATATAGAATTGTCCCTTATCAAAGATTAGGACATCTCGAAATACCAGAATGCCTCGTTAAAATTCAAGATAATACAGCCACAACTCTATTTTAAACCCAAGAAAAAACCCGATAAAACTCCAAATTTTAGAAGCCTTAGAGATTAAACCCGTAAACTTGAATGAACTAAATTTCCTAGATCATCCCGCACCGCATGTAGCAATGGATAGTAACTTTGATAATTTACTAAAATGTAATCTTGAAAACATTAAGCTCGATCATTACAATCCTGAAGAGAAAAGCCAAATTCGAAAATTGTGTTATGAATTCAGAGATATTTTCCATTGTGAAAGTATACCCTTGTCATTTACAAATGCAATAAAGCACCAGATTAAATTAAAAGATGAGACCCCCATTTTCACGAAAACATATCGATATCTCGAAGTTCACCGTTTAGAAGTTAAAAATCAGATATCAAAATTATTACAACAAAACATTATAAGAGATTCAAATTCCCCCTGGTCGTCTCCCATCTGGATAGTTCCAAAGAAATGAGATAAATCAAATAAACAAAAATAGCGTATGGTCATCGATTATAGGAAGCTAAACGAACAAACAATGGACGATAAATTTCCCTTGCCAAACATTAATGAAATTTTAGATAAATTGGGTAAAGCACACTATTTTACAACCCTTGACCTCGCTAATGGGTTTCACCAAAGTCAAATGAATGAGAATTATATTGCTAAGACAGCTTTCAGTACAGATACAGGTCACTACGAATTTTTGAGAATGCCGTTTGGACTAAAAAACGCCCCGGCTATATTTCAATGTGTAATGAACAATATATTAGGTCGTGTAGTATGAAATGAGTAGATTCTCGAAATGCCACATTCAACTGCAAATAACTTCACTCTAAATCTATATTTGGACTTGACTTTTTTATGTGGAAAAGGCACATTCTTCCTCTTTCGATCAGAGTTTAAAGTGTTAAAAATTATTGAAAACTTTTATTTTTATAAAAATTTTTGTGCAGCCATGCAAAATAGTGAAATTCGTGTGTTAATGAAATATGAGTTCCACCGTGGAACCACAACAGCTCAGACGGCTCGCAATATTAATGATGTGTTTGGTACTGAAGTCACTTCACAGCAAACAGTATCTCGTTGGTTCATGAAATTTCGTTCTGGCAATTTTGACCTAACAAATGAACCACGTGGACGACCTGAAACTCAAGTGGATAACGATTATCTGAAAGCCGTGGTGGAAGCGAATCCACGTCAAAGTGCAAGCGAATTATCGTTAATATTCAGTGTAACCAAAAAAACAATATTGACTCATTTGGCTGAAATTGGTAAGGTGAAAAAGCTGGACAAGTGGGTACCGCATGAGTTGAGCGACATACAGAAAGAACGACGTCTCGAAGCTTGTTCTTTGTTGTTCTTTGTTGTGCCGGTATAATAACGATCCATTTTTGAATCGGATTGTTACTTGTGATGAGAAATGGATCCTATATGACAATACCAGACGTTCATCGCAGTGGTTGGATCAAGATGAACCACCAAAACATTGTGCGAAAAAAAATCTTCATCAAAACAAGCTTATGGTGTCCGTTTGGTGGTCCAACGCAGGTGTCATCCATCACAGCTTCATGAAACCTGGTGAATCGATTACGGCTGATGTCTACTGCCGACAACTGACCGAAATGATGAGGCAACTGACGGTTAAGCAGCCAAGATTAGTCAATCGAAGCGCACCGCTATTGTTGCACGACAACGCTCGGCCACACACCGCACAAGTCACCTTGGCCAAGCTACAGGAGTTGGAATTGGAAACTCTTCGTCATCCACCGTATTCACCCGACTTAGCACCCACTGATTACCACTTCTTTCAAAATTTGGATAACTTCTTGGTAGGGAAAACATTAAACTCCGACGAGGCTGTCAAAGCTGCCTTCCAAGAGTTTATCGACTCCCGGCCTGCAGGCTTTTACAGCAGGGGAATCAATGAACTTCCCGTTAAATGGCAGAAGTGTATTGATAATGGTGGTGCATATTTCGATTGACAATAAAAACATTTCATATGAAAAAAAAATTACTAAAGTTTCAATTCAATTTTACTCATTTCATACTACACGACCTAATATTACGTGGCTTACAAAACGAAACATGCTTTGTGTATCTTGATGATATCATTATCTTCAGCACTAGCTTACAAGAACATATAGAAAAATTAAAGCAAGTTTTTACTCGATTACGGGATTCTAAATTAAAAATACAACTAAACAAATCAGAGTTCCTAAGGAAAGAAGTCCAATACTTAGGACACATCGTAAGTGAAGAAATAATAAAACCTAACCCCGACAAAATTAATGCAGTTAAGAATTTCCCTATTCCCCGGACAACAAAAGAAATAAAATCTTTTCTGGGTTTAGTTGGTTACTATAGACGGTTCATTAAAGATTTTGCGAAGATAACGAAACCGATGACCAAGTGCTTAAAAAGGGATGCAAAAATTATACACACACCCGAATTCATAAATGCTTTTGACCATTGTAAGCAATTACTGATAAACTTCTCCATTCTGCAATACTCAGACTTCACTAAACCATTCCTATTAACAACAGGCGCGAGTAATTTTGCAATCGGCGCAGTGTTGTCGCAAGAACCCATACCTAACGATAAACCTATAGCCTACGCCTCGAGAACCCTAAACGACACGGAAACTAAATATTCAACAATAGAAAAAGAACTGTTAGCGATGGTTTGGGCATGCATATATTTAAGACCTTATTTATTCGGACGCAAATTTTACATATACACTGATCATAGACCCCTTGTATAGCTCTTTAATCTAAAAGAACCAAACTCCAAATTAATAAGATGGCGGTTACGATTAGAAGAATTTGATTACCAAATAATTTACAAAAAGAGACGCCAGAATACGAACGCAGATGCATGATCTAGAATAAAATTAAACGTATACGACAACGAATCAGTGGTCAATAATCCCGGCGATACCGATGCGAATATTAAGGAATACTTAGAAAACCAAACAGAAATTTCAGCTCAAGGTAACGACGACGATACGAATGAACCGGGCCCTAGTCAACGAAAAATAAACGTTATATCTGATATCCGACTTCATCCTGTAAATCTTCCCAACACGTGCAATTCTGATGAAACCGCACATAGTCAACAAGCCGATCGCGAGAACCCTGGACTAAGCATTCGTGACGAAATGATAAACAAAAAAATACTACAATTCCTGATAAAGAAATCTCTACACCTGCAGATTAAATGTAACAAAGAACGTTTCGATAAAACCACGATAAGTCACGTAGGGCTACCCAATAACTTGGAAATTATAAAGCAGTTTATCCAAGAATACATGACTAACGAGAAACCTTGTTAAGTCTATTTTATCGACAAAGATTTAATACCTTCATTCACAGAGGTATGTTTGAAAAATTTCCAAAACTTAAAAATTAGAATATGTACCAAATTACTTAACAATATTTCCGAAATTGAAGAAAAAACTATGCTCATTAAGCACCAACATGAGAGCAAACAAAATCACCGAGGAATAGAAGAAACTCGCGAGCGAAACTTAAGAGACTTTACTATTGGCCCAATATAAAAGGGGACGTAACACGATACATTAACGATTGTGTTATTTGCCAAACTGCCAAATACAGCCGACTTAAATCATATATTCCACTCGCTAAAACAGAAACACCCAGCAAACCATTTCAAATGATACACATGGACACTTTCATATTCGAAGCCCAAAATTTCCTGACGATATTTGATAAATTCTCTAAATTCGGTCAAGCATACCCTTATGACAGAAATGCAAAATCAGTTTGCGATAAACTCATAAATTTTTTCTCATTTTTTGGATGTTCCGAGGAAATCACGTGCGACAATGGCAAAGAATTCAATAATGAACTATTAAAGGAATTATTAAAGGCCCAAAAGATAAACATACATTTCAGTACCCCTAAACATTACGAATCAAATTCGCCTGTTGAACGTTTCCATTCCACTTTGATCGAACACCTTAGGATTTTGAAACAAAAAGATAACGTAAAGCCAATTAATGAGTTAATCTCATACGCCATAATCGCGTATAATAGCACGGTTCACAGCGTTACGAAATTTACACCCCACGAAATTGTCTTAGGTCATACTAATTCCCGAGATCCTCTTGATTTAATCACAACAACGTTTCATTCTGATTACGTTTCGTCGCATAAGAATAAAGTCGACGCCATGTACGAAACGATTGGAGAAAAAACCGATCAAAACAAAGAAAAAATCTTAGCAAGAAGAAATGTTAAAGACAACGAAGCATTCGACTTTAAATTAAACCAAAAAGTTTACAAAAACTTAAATCTCAGAAATAAAAACCACCCTAGATTTAGCGGTCCATATGTAATTATCGAGAAATTGAATCATAACAAAGTAAAAATCAAAAGTGTCAAAAGTCCATTCAAAATCGAAATTGTTCATGTTAAAGAATTGAAGAAACCCCTTATTACAGATGACCCTTCATACACGAAAAATCCCGATACCATGACTTAAATGACAACCTGGCATACTACCTTACAAATTAGGCAATGCCCAGAAAATAATCAACCACTGGAATTTTATTCAAACGTATGATATGACTAAATTGTTGCAGGAATTTTCGGATATTAACATTAAATATGATTTACTTCATGAGACCATAAATAATTTTACAGACTACAAATCCGAATTTTATAACTCTTTTGTGATAACAAATAACTTGAAACAAAAAATTAATGAACAGATAAACCAAATTTTCCCAACAAAAATGCGTACTAAGCGAGCCTTACTAAACGCATTGGGCACTATAATCAAAACCGTGACAGGAAACTTAGACCAAGAAGACGCAAAACGCATTGACCAAAACATTAACATACTCAAAGAAAACCAGAACAACTTAAAATTAGTCCTCGATAAACAAACAACGCTCTTGACTAACGCAATAAATAATTTTCAAGAAACGATAAAAAATGTATCACACGATCAAATTGTTTTGGATTCAAAAATTAAAGAAATCATAGAAGTCGTAAATGAAGTCAATATTAAACAAGCAAACCTTTTTGAGTTCTTTAGGATTCATAAGATCATCACACAGATTACAACATTTTATCAGAACATCTACGATATACTTTCAGACATAGAAGAGGCAATCACGTTCGCCAAATTAAATACTTTTCATAACAAGATAATTAATTCAGGCATGCTTTTAAACAAATTAAAACTCATTCAAAATCAGGTGCAACAAGGAAAATTACCATTCGAACCAGACACCGACAATTTATTGAATATCGAAAACACTCTAAAAATAAAGAGTTACGTAAAAAATAATGTGATAGTCTTCATAATCGAAATCCCTTTAGTGGAAACCCAAGCTTATAATTTATATCGATTATTTTCGTTACCTGTCAAATATAACAATTCCTATAAAATAATTGTACCAAGTTTTGAGTATCTCATAATAAAAGACAAAACATTTGGATACGTCAATCAGCCTTGCCAATACGTATCTTTCAATGAATATTTATGTTCTCATGTACGCCCCGAAAACTTTAATGATTATGTACCATGCGAAGTTGAATTGCTAAGATATGAAAATAATATAACGAATTGTAACCCAGTGTATTTAGATATAAAAAATTTACAAATCCAAAATGTAGACGAAAGTAAATGGATTGTAATAACAACTCAAAAAATCATAGGAGTAGAGATTTGTAAGGAATCACAAGGTAATGTCTGATTAAACGAAACTTACTTAATAGAATTAGAACCCAAATGTAATTTTATGTTAAGAGATATCATTTTAAGAGATTACGGAAACACGAAAACTGATTTCCAAGATGTACCCTTACAGAATGTTACCCCTAATTATAAATATCAAGTATCTTATAAGGAAATAGAAATGCCCAATCTAAACTATATTAATTCCCGGACAGGCTACGATTTCAAACTTCTTAGAAAAACGCACTTTTTTTGACTACATCTGTTAACTCGCTTCATAAGTACACCCAATGCTCCAGATGAAGGACATTTTGAAAAAGAAACTCTAATTGAATCAATTTTTGCCAATTCGGACGATTCCCACAATCCGGACAGGTTATGAATTCAAACTTCTTAGAAAAACGCATTTTTTTTGTCTACATCTGTTAACTCGCTTGGTAAGTACTCCCGATACTCCAGATGAAGGAAATTTTGAACAAGAAATTATAACTGAATCAATTTTTGCCAATTCGAACGATTCCCACAATCCGGTCACTCTACGACTTCAAACTTCTTAGAAAAACGCATTTTTTTGTCTACATCTGTTAACTCGCTTGGTAAGTACTCCCAATCCTCCAGATGAAGGAAAATTTGAACAAAAAACTGTAACTGAATCAATTTTTGCCAATTCGGACGATTCCCAGAATCCGGTCAGGCTACGACTTCAAACTTATGAGATAGAAAATCAAAGAAATCAAAGTACACCTTGAGAGGAATACATAAAGAAACATTTCCGTTCAAGTCCATCATAATGCTTTTTCCTTCTTTTTCCACTGGATACCAACACGCATTTTGAAGCTTAGCGCTTTCATTTAAATTATATGATAAATAACTCTTAAGGGTTGATGTTATGCCAATATCTCGCACTGAGTCAATAGTCACTCCATTTAGAACATATTTCAACTCTTTGAATAAAAACGTAGCGGCATTATTTATCAAGAATATGTTTGCAAGTGGCGTACCTTCCTCTTTCGTAACGTTTAGTTTAAGGCAAAGTTAACTTTTGCAGGGCAAGGGATATTTTCCGGTTTGCTGCAAGGATATTCTAATTTCATCGTTCGGTCCCAATTTAGTAGGATTGAATGGATCAAAAGAGAGCACTTCCCAGCTGAAAATTGAGTCATCAATAAGAACATTTTCTTGGACGTTTATATGTTCCACTTTTTAATGTAAATCCTAGGGAAACAAGAAACTGTTTATTCAAAGATGTTAACCCTCTTATGTATCTTTTCGTACTATCAGGGTTTTGCTGCGAGGTATTAAACCTTCTGACAAAATCTTGGTTTGGTATTCTATTATATAGAATTACCATCGTGAATCCAAGCGTTTAAGATGAAGTCTTAACGTGACGGATTCTTCTCGAAATTTAAACTAATCACCCTCTTGATCAACTAGTTTCACCGTTATTTTATTTACAACATTAACAATTACGAAAAAATAAATTACATTCTGAGGGGTTTCAATTATTTTAAAATTGGGTGGTACACTAGAAAAAAACTAGATGTATTACATGAACTGGCGTACCATTTAGAAAAGACCCTTCATCTATACTGTAATCGATATTTATAGCATTCACCTTAAGAACCTTCTAGCAGGTCAAAAGCTTTTGGCGTATGTTGTTCTATAGGACTCGATTCGTTTTTCCGACAACACGTAACATAAGTGAATACTTACTAAAGAATTTTAAATTAAATTCTTACTGGCATATGGAAGTTTCATTTCTGCTTGAGTCAGATTTTCAACAAGGTTAGATAAACAAAACGTTTCATCCTTGCGCAGGGGTCGTGTTAATCTTTTTCTGTATTGTTCCAATTTTATATAAATATGTACCGCCGAAGCGAATACGAGTAAATCACGTATTTTTTAATTACTTTAGTATTGAATAAAATTATTGAGATTAGTGTAGAAATGCTATTTGGGAAGTAATTTATCTAGGAATTTTTTTTAACAAATTTCAATTCATCCTCATTTTAATATATTCCATAGAAGGTCTACTTTGAAATAGAATGCATTAAAACACTGTAAAATTAAAAACCTGTGAGCCAAATAAACGTACCAGACCCCTTACCATAATAAACGGTTTCAGTGCTTGATAGATAGCTGTACACACAAATGAGATAAACTGGTTTATGGTGCTTTTAGGAATTCTATATAAATACATAAGCGAAGAAAAATTATCTCCTGTAGCAAGGTATCTTACAGTAATTTCTAGTTTTACTGTAACAGGCAAAGCTTGCAAATTTGGCAAAGCATTTTGTCAAATTTGTGGTGTCACCAATTCTAACAGACTTTCAAACATATCTTTTGACATTCTCAGGTGATTTCTGTAAGCTGAGGGGCCTTCGCATGATAATCCCTTAAGCAAAATATTTCATGCTCCTAAATTTTGCATTCGATTTATCCACGGTTTTACCCAAACCCTCCTTTTTCGGCTTTTTTTTGTAACAACGCGCGTAATTCTTCATTTATCCCGTGGCATAAAATATTCACACCAAAATTAACAATTTCAGATGTTTCCATAATGAACACTACATCATACAACTGCCACATTTCTAATAAAAATCTTGCATAAATGGTTGTGTAGTGTAAACAGTAACAATTTTGTTGACAAATTACAGGGACTTGCAATCAAGAACTTGCGCAAACAGAAGCTTGCATCATGTAAACACGGCTTAACTAGCGAACTCGCCAGCAAGTGATTGTTTACACGTGCAAAATACGGAATATTTTCGTATCGATGTGAGTCGTCACTGGCGTAAGTGAATTTCAGAAGCCTGCAGACTTTTCGGTCCATGCATGCAAAGTTTTAACTTGCGCGCCAGTTACGCAATCTAAATTTACTGGCACGAAAAATAATACTGGCTCCACTATTAAATGCATAGTATATACCCTCCATTAAACAATTATTGTAATTAGATGTTTAGAGCTTTTTTTAACAAAAATAATATTTTATCTTAAATAATAACACCACAAACTATCTAAAAATGTTCAAAAGTTGTAGAAAAAAAAATTGATCCCAAATGGATTAAAGAATGAAATTCAAAGCAAATAAGCCATAAATTTGAAAAGCGATCCTTGGCGAATAACCCCAAAATAAAACATTTATTTTTCAATGTGCGTGCAACACCTTAATCGGAAATGGGGGCAACCTTTAGTTCGGAGGCACTAATTAATTCACTTTTATGTTTTTAAATTTTTAAACTATCTATTGGCAACGGATAACTCTCCCAAAGAAAGCCCAATACCCGCCATTTTCCGGCTGTAGAAGTAGTCCGGGATAGAAGTACTTTCCCCAATGGGAAAACTGGGATGTGTAGACTGGCACACCCTAATGTACAGTCTTGGGGCCTCTTCTTAAAAACTTTTGATACTAAAGCCTCATACTTGAAGTTTGTTCTGGTGTTGCTCCGCAAAATACCTGTATCATTTTTTTCTTCGGCGGATTCTAGAGTCAAAATGTTTAACTTTATTTGCGACAAGAAAACTTTTTAGTTTTACGTGCTTATTCCTTTGAAATATTTTCCAATTTGTGGCTTTCTAAAAAATAACAATGATAATTAAATTAATTCAAAACAATCAAAATCGCATTAACTTACAGGGTCGGTTTCCAAACTTTGCATTTTGGCCTCATATTGCTCTTTCAACAACTGATAGTCTTTTTGAAGAATGTTGAGTTGATTTTCTAAGTGTTTTCTGAGTCAATTCTGAGTCTTTTTTTGGAGTTCCAATTCTTTTTTAAGGCTGATGAGTTGTGACGCGTGTTTGAATTTAAAGATCTTCCAGCCTTTTTTAGCAGTTGATTTGGATATTTTAAATTTGCAAGGGTTAAGTAAAAGTCGTCAACTAGTATTGGATCCATACTTATACTTTCTGAAGCACCTTCCTGAAAATACATGACATTATTTGTATATAGTTACAATTCATGAAGGATTAAATGATTTACCATTATCGCAGAAGTATCTTCGGTGACTGAATTGCTAATCTGCAAAAAACATTGGGTGTAATATTGGTTGCATATCAGTCAAACCAATAAGCTTCAATAATTATAGAATTCATAGATTTTACACCTAAAAATGATTTTGTATCTATCGGTTTTTATATTCTAAAAATGTATCTCTTCTCTTTTTGAATGACCCGCCTAGAAAATTTAGATTTGCGAAATAATTTTTATTATTAGGTGTACAACTTTGCTTCCGCCGTTTTTTTTCCGAATTTCGCGATTTTATTGTAAAAAACTAATTATACCTTTAGGATCCAAAGTATTGTCCATCGCTGGCCACTACTTTCTCCCATCTTTCGGGCAGCATACGAATCCCGTGTTGAAAAAATTGGACATCTTTTGAAGCGATCCACGATTCTATCCAATTTCTTACTTCTTCATAAGACCGGAAGTGTTGGTCAGCTAGCCCATGTGCCATGGATCGAAACAAGTGATAATCAGAAGGAGCTAGGTCAGGAGAATATGGCGGGTGGGGTAGGACTTCCCATTTCAATGTTTCCAAGTATTTCTTGACCACTTGCGCAACATGGGGTCGAGCATTATCGTGCTGCAAAATCACTTTATCATGTCTCTCGTTGTATTGCAGCCGTTTCTTTTTCAATGCTCGGCTCAAACGCATTAATTGGGTTCGATAAAGAGCACCTGTGATTGTTTCAGTTGGTTGTAACAGCTCATAATATATTACGCCGAGTTGATCCCACCAAATACAGAGCATGATTTTGGAACCATGAATAGACGGTTTGGCCGTCGACGTGGAAGCATGGCCGGGATATCCCCAAGTCTTTTTGCGTTTGGGATTATCGTAATGAACCCATTTCTCGTCCCCAGTCACAATACGATGCAGAAATCCCTTCCGTCTTTGCCTTGCAAGCAACTGTTCACAAGCGAACAGACGCCTGTCAATATCTCTTGGTTTCAACTCGTACGGCACCCAATATCCTTGCTTCTGAATCATTCCCATGTCTTTGAGGCGTTTTGAGATTGTTTGTTGAGTCACTCCCAATGATTGTGCCAATTCTTGTTGACTTTGACACGAGTCTTCGTCAAGTAATGCTTCCAAGTTCGCATCTTGGAAAACCTTCTTTCTTCCACCGCTATGTTGGTCTTCGACGTGAAAATCACCGTTCTTGAAGCGCTGAAACCACTCACGACATGTCCTTTCACTAATAGTGGCTTCCCCATAAGTATCTGAGAGCATTCGATGAGCCTCAGCAGCAGATTTCTTCATATTGAAGCAGAAAAGTAAAACCTCCCGCAAATGACGAGAATTTGGCTCGTACACTGACATTTTCAATTGCGAATAACTTTATGATGAAGACACAAATAGACTAATATTTTTATGAGGTTATGTTAACAGGTGCCCAAGGCTCCTGCATGCCCACATGGGGTTATTTATTTCGATCATTACTTACCGCTACATACATCTATTCAAAAACGGCGGAAGCAAAGTTGTACACCTAATATAACATATTGTAATGGATCTTGGAACTGCAAACTCAGAAACAACTTACGAAGTAATTTATTTCACTGTTAAATAATACACCTCAATCAGGTTTAAAAAAATGATGAGCTCAGTTAATGTAAAGTACCATAGGCTACACATACTTATGGACTTGCACTCATAAATCATCCTGTACCATTTCGTAGGAATCTAATGGCCATATTTCAACATGAGTTAAAATGTCTGGTTGGCTTTGAACTGTCCAAAATTATGTGTTTCAAATAGGTAAACCGTCAGAGATCTGTTTTGTTCTAAGTGCCTTTTGTTTCGAACTGCCCATATATTGCAATTGGACAGGCTCGTGTTAACCTATATTGGCACATGGTCTTTTCCTCTTAAGTTAGGTAGTGGAAGACTCTTCGAAGGATTCCACTAAGCAACCACCCTTCCAATAATGATTACGATTTCTTCCTCTCTCACGAAACGATGAACAAACTCTATCCCCCATAAATTCCGGGGTTTTGTATTTTAGAGAAGTAATAAAAGTGTTGTAATTTTTCTTCGTGTAATTATTTCACACCGACACACTACAACACACTTAGATATGTAAACGTTTCCCCATCCTATGGTGAATAATTTTCCTTCACCAAATTGTGTGGAATTTACAACTTTTGTTGGAAGTTCTTAGAAACTGTACTCATTCCAGCAACTATTTCCATATTTGTGGAATGGCTCTTCAAAGGTAAACTTCGAAACGATTGTAGGTATAATTATTAAATTATCCATTTAAGTTCCTTTGAGATTACATTTACCAGCCCTTCGTTACAAATATCTGGTACTTTGCAAATTGGAAACTACAGGAACAAATTTAGAATGTTTAATAATTCGTATTATAAAACCTTAATTCCCTTTCATAAGTATTATTCCCACAATAATAGAAGTTATTATAATACGGGGGGTGTTTCAGAACTTACAACCACTTATCGGACAGACTTCAACCCTGCACTGCACTGTTACCTAAGAAGCCCATTTGTCAAATAAACTTCTAATAAAAGTCCCGTAGATAACCAAACATGACGTACTAAATGTTAAATGTTTATTTTCTGTATGCTAGGACAATTGTTTCTCCTAACGCGAACCGTTTTGTAATGGCAACTCCATTAATTTTAAATAAATGATTCTTTCCCCTTCGTATATTTTTCTCAAATGCACCACTTATCCATAATCCATAAGTAAATGATCCCTTGACTTGGAATCTAGCATGGTACAAACTATTTCCTACCAAATAATAAAAAAAATTACATACCCTTCTGTATAACCCTGAGGAGTCCTTTCATTGATGGGCAACCTGCACTTTCCAATAAGATATGTGATAAAATCCTTTTCCCTTCTTTCCACCTTGGAACTACGACTTTCCTTCCTTCTGCTGTGGTTCTCATCTTAAAAAGATGAGCAACTATACTACCTATCTCTCCACCGAGAATATTCGCTATCTTTGATAATACACAAGGATTGTGAGATCTCACCGATCAATGTTGAAACTCAAACCCCACAAGTTCAAATTGCTAGTCTTGAGTTAATTTAGCTTCGACAACTGATCTGATGTAGTAGTTTATAAAAACTGTGCTTTGCGATCAAAGATACAAAAGATAAGTTTTCTTTGCCTTAGAAGAAACAGACATTTGTTACAAGTTGTTTGTATCCTCTATCTGTATTAGAATGAGTATTGGATGTGGAGAATTATTGGGAAAATTTTTGGCAACCGGTTTCTTTTCTATCATACCTCCTAGTCCCTAGATCTTCTATCGGTGGTCTGACATCCCTTCCTTCTTACTTTTCGATTTTTTAAAGACACAATATTTTTTTATGTAACACTTAAAATTTTAACTTTTATATCCAAACAATAAAAACAAATAAATTCAAAAATCTTGATGTATGTCACTATTGTCGTAATGCACAGCAAGCCCGTTTCTGCAAAATGGCGCCACAAGTACACAAGAAAGAAATTTACAAAAACTTAGGAGAAATCGGTAAACCTGTTTGAGAAAGAAATCTGGAGTCTCTAAAAAGAAGAAATCTGTAATCTATACAAGAAAGAAATCTACAATGGCTAAACAGAAACTTGTAAACACTTCCGAGAAAATACAACCCTGGTTTACAGATAGTTAAGTTTTCATTCAAAGAAAACTTCTTAAAAAAAAATTATTTATTTTCAAAATATAAACTAAAATTACAAGATTTTGTACTCGATGTACTAGCAACTAAACTAACTGATGATTATTACAACAATAATAATCCTATGCTAAATACCTGACTTTATATAATAAAAAGATGCTGAAGGTGCTAAATTCTGGAGCGTGTTATGGTTTTTGTTTATACACGTGGTACACGTGTTATGGGTTCCTATGGGAAATGACCATATAATTAGATGGTGCCACGCGACGCAACAGAAAATCAATAATTGAAGTAGAGAGAAGATTGCGTTTATTTCAAAAATGTTTTTTGTGAATTAATATTGAATTTTTAACAGGAATTTCTTTTTGAAATAGAAAATGTATTTACTTAATATAAATATGTTATATGATTTAATGAAATAACGAAAACATCTGTACAATTGAAGAGTGTAACTTCTAATTAGTCTAAATGCCAATTTTATTAATTTTGTTCATTTTTTGCATTAAAATCTATCGTTTTTGACATCCAGCAATGGAACCTAATTTTTTCTGTTAAAGTTTTTTTGGCACATAGACTAATGAGAAGTTACACTCTTCCATTGTAAGGATATTTCCTTTATTTCATTAAATCATATAACTTATTTATACTAAGTATATAAATATCTTTCCTATTTCCAAAAGAAATTCCTGTTAAAAAATCGATACTAATTCCTGAAAAACATCTTCGAAACAAATGCAATCTTCTACTCTGCTTCCATTTTACCTTGAAGCAGAGAAGTGCACAGTGGGTCTTATGCTTTTACTGCTAGTATACGGGGTGTTCCTTAACGATGTGCGGATATTTTGAGGTGGGATTCTATTTGACAAAAAATAATGATAATTTGTTATATAAACTATGTTCCAAAAATGCTCCGTTACGAGAATACAAGGTTGCACAGTTTCAGAAAAAAAACGTATATTTTTATTGCAATTAATGCCCCTTTATAAACTGTCTTTACTTACCAAATTTTATTGAAATATCTCAAGCGGTTTCCGAAATATTCATTAATTTCCATTTTTTTTCTAAAACTTCGCAACCCTGTATTTTCGTAAGGGAGCGTTTTTGGAACATAACATTTTCGAAAAGGTTCGAGTTGAGATGTCAATCTTCGACCACGTTCAAAAATGATCTTAGGCATTGTCTAGAAGAGCCTAATGTGTTCTTCTTTTCACTTTTTTTGATATTATTAGTTAATATTAAATATATTTTTACATTGTTAGTGAGCAAAAACTAATACCAAACCTATACCAAAGTCCTGTTTCCTAATTGTTTATTTTCATTATTACTATGCACAAAAGAAGATGGTAAGTATCTGAATATTTTAGGGAGTCACTGTTGTATGTATACTTATGTTAAATATAAAATCGCCATCAATTTTAATGTTTTCTCTAGGTGTTTTAAAGACTTAACAACTTGGAGGCCTGAATAATATAGGTAATCTAATAAATTAAATTTTTTTTTCAACAATCGCCATCAGTAACGTGACGAGATCCTATAGTGAATAATTTTCCTTCACCAAATTGTCCGCAATTTACAACTTTTATTGGAAGAACGTTTTTCTTGATTCAAGCAACTATTTCCATATAATCTTAAACTGTGGAACGACTTACGATGTAATTTGTTTCACTGTTAAATATTCACTGCCCTCAAACGGACTTAAACAAATGAAGAGCTCTTGTCAATCCGACAATTTGACCAATAGAATTCAAGAATATTCTGAAGATTTTAAATACAAAAACTGAGGGATAACATCCATGGGGGTACTACAACTGAAGGCTATAATTGGTTACTTCATTGACTATCTCTTTAAAGGGACACATTTGATTGACCGGCAAAATTGATTTCCCATAGGCATGTTACAGTCCTACCAATTTAAGCCACACTTTCTCACAAGGTGGTAAATAGAGAGTTCTTACAAGGAGAGATGCCCAAGTTTTGTCACATGGAGCTACGTGTTTTCGAGAATAATAGACACAGAAATGGGGCCATGCCCCCTCTAAGGCTAAAAACCGATTATGTACTTGGGCTTAGCATATTGGTAAATTACACTTCCAAATAATGTGAAAACACACTTCTACCTCTGAATGAGTGAATATAATACAGGGTGTTTGGTTGATGTGGGACTTAATTTTAAGGGGTGATAATAGAGTCTATTTGTAACTTTTTTGATTAATAATGCATTATCCGAAAATTTGTATTCTTCGAGTTATTCACAATTCAGTGATATTTTGGTGAGACCAGACATAGCTGTACAAACGTAGATTTTTTGAGAGTTTTCTCCCAATCTTTGAAATAAAATTATTTGTATTTGTTTGTCAAGGCCCTAACGCAGAATTAGCACCAACAGTTTTGAAAATACTTGTAGAAATAAACATTCTACAGCAGCACAAACTTTTAAAACCGCTAATAGTGCTAAACGACTTTCGACTTTGATTGCAAATTTAGGAAAACTTTTCCCCCATAACTGCACAGTAAACTAGCGGAAAAACTTCTTTATTTAGTCCTTTATAATTTGAGATACAATATTTTTACAAAAAACTGTTTTATGGAAAAACAATATGGAAAACATGGAATTTTTTACGTAGATTTAATTGCTTTGCTGACGTCATGATTTGGATTGTATGAATTGCGCTTTTATGACTTTTGTCAAAATAAATTATAATTTTTATTTTGCAACATATTTTTTTCACTCAAATTCCAAGCAATGTCGTTTACTAATGTTGAATATGAAAATATTGTTGTTGCGTATGTGTTAGGGCTTGTGTAGAGGACAGAATATCCGATAATTGATTTAATCTATTAGTTCGATAAGTTGTATTTTTCATAAGTCTAGTATTAAATCTGGGACTAATACGGAACACGTGAGCTACGCTTACGAACATTACTCGTTTTTTTTGCCACTTTGCCCGTATGACCAGATGTTGGTACGAATTTCGTTTGAACTTAGACTAACTACGTAATAAAACTTCTCGCCGACCTTTTGTGAGTACTAAAATTTAGACACGTTCTCGATTCTGGTCTTAACCGCCCTCAAATAAAACCCAATTATATTGTTAAAGTTAGGCAGGTTACAAGGACAAATCTAGAAGAAGTGCCGATGATGACCTCCTGGTTTCTGGTACGCCTATGTACGCTTACCATTAACTTTAG
This sequence comes from Euwallacea similis, assembly GCF_039881205.1. Taxonomy (NCBI): domain Eukaryota; kingdom Metazoa; phylum Arthropoda; class Insecta; order Coleoptera; family Curculionidae; genus Euwallacea; species Euwallacea similis. Next base: position 336,335 of record NW_027098669.1, read on the forward strand.
TATTTAAGATTTTGCAAGAAGAAAAATCCGCCTCTTCTTGTGCGTCTCCGTCGACTCTTAACTATGTACTTTGCACGTTACTCATACGCGATTATTTTACTCACGATTTCTATACACAGTTAATTAGTATACTAGTTTACTTGTCACGAAAAGTTGTTACTCCTTTGCTAAATTACTCGAAATTGGTGGTGAACAATAAATCTTAGTTACCGTTAAAAAGGGTTTTTGTTTTTTTCATTTGCACGAACACGGTGTCTCTGAGACTGCGAACTCAGGGTGGTCCTTCGCAAGCATTCAGTCCATTGCTAACTAGACGTATTAAAAATTAGGCCACGTCCAATCAACATCTTGGTACCACGAATCACGAATAAACAGTATGAATTTTGCAACAGCAATGCTGTCGAAGCTAGAAGAGAATATTCAAGGCGGTATCCAAATCCGAGATTATCTACCGACTGTAAAGGCCCAATTGAAATGGAATGTGCCAAAAGCGCAATTCATACGGTCCAAATTATTATGTTGGCGAAGGAGCTAAAAATGCGTGAAAAAAAACGTGTTTTTTAGTTTGTTTTTGAATAAAACATACTGAAAAGTTATAAATCGGGATTAAGAAAATCCGATAAAAAAATTGTTTATTGTCTATTCCCAAACGAAAGCTAAATTACAACTGGCTCTACTATTAAACAATTTGAATGAACTAAACTTCTATTAAGGATGAATGCGGGTTCCCAGGAAAATGCAAGGTAGCAGTTTTACGGGAACTGCTGCTTTGAGACAAATCTTGGAATTCATTTGTGGAATGTGATTACGCTGATATATAGCTTTATCAAAATCTACAAGAAGAATAATTTTGTTTTTTAAACCAGACATATAGACAGGTTGCCGAGTATTGTTGAATGGAACAGGTATAAAATGAGGAACTGTATTACCAAAGAATTTATAAAAGGGTGGAGGGTCAGGGAAACTATTATACAGGGTGTTTCAGAATAGTATCTCATAAATTTAAAGAGAGTTTCTATTAATGATTTTGAGAAAAAAAGTTTATATGAACCTAGATCCGTTTTCGCTTTCTGTCTGAAATACGGGGTGTTAAAACTTGCAATATTTTTTTGTTTTTTTTTAAATAATAAGTTCGAACCTGCATTAAATATTTCTATCAAACTTGGTGGGCGTAAGTTAAGGGTACAAACACATCTTTTAAGAGAAAAATTAATTTTTAAATTTAAATAGTAGCGCCACCAAGACCATGACCCTGATTATTTCTTGTTAAAAATATATTGTTAATTACTTGTTGTAATTATGAAAATTAAAATGAAAATGGTATCTCTTAATAGATTATATTTTCTCTTCAATACTATCCATCTCTCATTCACTTAAAATCAAGAGGAATAATTGGACCCTGTTATGCAATAAAGATCCAACCGACAAAATTTTAAAAAATTAGTTATTTATTAAAGTAGTATTGAGAATAATTTTCATAACGGGGTCCAATTGAGAGAGTCCAATCTCTGTATAACTTAAATATTAAAAGTTCTGGAGAAGGCACACAGGTGTGCCCAGGCTAGGAGGCCATCGTCGCCATATTTCCTAGACCTATTTTACAATCTTAACTACATAATTGGAGTTTTATTGTAGGGTGATAGGCAAAGCAATTGTGAACGTGCCTAAACTCTAATTCGTGCAAAAAACGGCGATAAAGTTTATTACAGAGATTTCTTTGATTTGGGAAAAATGGATTCAGACATTTGGTTCTAATAGGTAAACCGTCTATCCCTAATAATTGGAAAAACCCAGTCACTGATGCGAACAATATTACAGCTTACGATACGCATAGGCGTGGCATTAGGATACATTATGGTTAGAAATAAACTGCTCGGTATTACATGGTATTTTTCTTAGTAAAAAATACTAACTGCTCAATAAAAATGCTGAATGCACAGTATTTCACATATGAACTTCCCAGTATTTTGTATAATCTTGCACGGTAAAATAATGAATTTACTTAGAAACCTGTGCCCGATGTTTATTAAAATTTCGTCCATTAATTATGTATCAACAATCAGTACAATACCACCTTTTCTTGAACATAACATAAAAAGTTTAATTTATTTTTATAGTTTCGTGCGGTTAGCTACCTTGATTTAGTGTACTTAAATTATGATAGACCAAAACCAAGAAATACCTAAATATGCAAGTGACACAGAGAGTTTAAGCGAAACAGAAATGACAGTAAAGAATGTTTGATCCATATATTTTGCGTGTACGTGGTTGGGTTGATTCATCCCTTTCGATACGATAACCGTGAACCACGAAGACCGTGGACTGGATTGATCGTTTATGAAGGACCACCCTGAGTTCGCAGTCTAAGAGACACTGTTTTCGCGTATAAGAGAAACTAAACCTCCTTAACTTAACAAAGGTTTATTGGTAACATTAACAATTATACAATATCGGGAAATACGTTATTTAAAGAACGTTGACTAGAAGAATCTAGCGCGCACGAGTCCGTGATGAAGTAGCGAGAAAAGAGAGCCTCTTCAGTTTCACACCCTCCTTAAGTACTGATACGGAGGTGCAACACCCATAGACGTACTCCTGATAAGGCCCCATTAGCGACTTCTAGGCTACCTTGTCGCGTTAAAGCGTAGCACTTAGAGGCATGGTCGCTGGGCTTTTATTGGAGCCCAGCCATTGTATTCATTTGGCGGTACCTTTAATTTAGATTCGCAATTTTAGTCCGACAAAGAATAGTGCTGGAAATCCCAATCATGAAATAACTTCCCTCAGCTGAAGATGGGTGTTAAGCGCTGGGAATTTCAACAGTATTACCCAATGGCTGGGGTTGACCATGGGCGTAACATCAGTTTCTTAAACTCACTTAGGACATTTAAATTAATAAATAACATAACTATAATCTATGATATAACAATACGTCGCAAGTCCTAACAAAGAAATTTCATATTTTTGAATTGGCAGTTTGTACCAACGAACAGACTGAAGATTTTATATTTTTATTCAACTCCCTAAAAAATGGTGTTGAGAAAATATTTAATGAAATCATTAAACCAAGTATCCTTGGGTGTGACGCTGCTTCAAGCATTAAAAATGCTTTCAAACATGTATTTGGCAGAGAAACCGAAATACAGATGTGCTGGGGTTACGTGAAGAAAAATTGTCAAAAGAAAGCAGATAAACTTATAAGACCAAAAGAAAATGCAATCAAAATTCTTGAAGATATTGATCTTCTGCAACTGAGAAAAAACGATAAGGTTTTCGATAAAGCGTCCTGTTTGTTTATTTCTAAGTGGAAAAAAATATGTCCAGAATTTGTGGAATACTTTCGAAGTGAATGGCTTAACTCCAATAGAAACTGCTTAGAAGGTGTTGACAAATTAAGTCCAAATACAAAGAGACTTTCAATAGGGTAATAAAAGATGAGAAAACTGATGAGAAGAAGAGAAAGACTTCCAATATCTCGTTTTTCAACAATTTTAAAAGAATATATACATAGCTGGTCATTTGCTTAGACAGCATGTACAAAGGAATTTCATTTTGAACCAGTTTTAAATTTGAATTTGTGGACTAGATCATATCAATGGGCAAAGAAGGAAAAAATAATTCTATTAGAAAATAGCAGTGATGGTAAAATGTATGTAATTTCCTCAAAAGGTGTTGCAGAGATCAACAACAATGATTTAGAAAAATCAAATACTAAGAATTTTCATAGTTTTGAAGAGTACCAGACTGTCATATTTAACGTGGGGACTATAATTATTCCTCAAAATCACCATAAATGGATGCAAAGAGAGTGTGGCTGTCCAGAATTTTTTAAGGAAAAAATTAGTAAACACCTCCTTTTAGGCATAGCCATACGACTCGAACATGCGACTGTTCCTCCTGAAGCGAAAGCTATACCAATTGGAATGAAAAGACGTCGAGGCTGACCGTCGACATCAAAACGGGCACTTTTAATACAATAGGTATGTTTTTTACATAAGTATTTGAAACGTAATATATGAAGCAACATTTTCTCATTGTTTCAGAATTCATTAAAAAGCCAGCCTCAGAAATTACCAATTTAAGTTTGTTTTGTGCATTTTTCTATTTTATTTTTGTGTTATAACTTGTAACTTATTTACTTTTTGTACCTGGGTATTACTATTTTTTTGTTACTTTGTTTTTTATTAATTGCTTTATTTTTAGACATTTAACTAGTTTATACTCAATAAATATTGTTGTTTACATTTACTGATCATGTGATACCTATTTGTACTCAACATTTAATTTGTATATTGTGCGTTTACTATTTAGTTTGAAACATTTATGATTTATACTAGACGTGTAGTATTTTCCTGCGAGTTTAATTTATCAACAGATAATTTTGCAATTTTTACTGAGCATTACAATAAAATAATGAAAATATGAATATTACATTTGTATATAATACCGAACATATAATTTGTATCGATACGTTATAACATAAATAAATAATATTAAATACGGAACATATGTTACGCCGCTGCTTCTTCAAAAAATAAAAATAATTTTTTTAATTCTACTTCTTTTTGTTAAAAAAAATGGTCTCTTGAATTTTTTTCGTAATATCAAGAGTTTTCATACAAAAAAATTGAAAAAGAATATCTGTAATTTCTTACTTTATTGAAAACCGGATTTTAAAATTATTATAAAATATTTAAATTCGTCTTTTTCTTAAAAGGTGTATTTCTACACTTAATTTACGCTCACCAAGTTTGATAAAAATATTTAATGCAGACCCGGACTTATTAAAAGAAAACAAAAAAATATAATAAACTTTAACACCCTGTATCTCGAAACTAAAGGCCAATTAGACATTTGTTTATATAAACTTTATACCTTATTTCGGTCACAGGAACCTACAGTAGTTCGCAGAACGATTCTGATACACTCTGTATATTCTATTGGCCATAAAAATAGTACCCGCGAAAGAAAAATTCTGTTATCCGTAATTTTGGATTGCTTTTGTTCAAATTTTGTATAATGAAAATTCAAATCAAAACTCACTTTACGTGTTCGAGTAATTTTTCAAAATTTAATTTTTAGAGTGCTCTTCAGAGCTTTAAAAAACTTCTGTTTTGGAAACTTTTTGTGTGGTGGAAATTTTTTTATATGATTGCAATGATCTTCTAGAATGAATTTTTCTAAATGTACCCTGAAAATTTGATCAGAATCTAACCGCAAATAAGGAAGTTACAGCCTTTTAAAATCGTCAAAAATGAACCGATTTCATCATTTTGCTTGAAAACCGTTACTTATATTGAGTACCAAGTTCACATTTTAAAGATGAGCTGCAACGACTGAATTTTGATGTGATTTCCCGTATGCCAGTATCATATCCACGAGTTCTTCGTTTGAGAAATTATGCGCTATACTTTCGAATATGACCACAATAGTTAAGAAAGTACTGTTAGAAACATCAACCATATCGTTCTGACTTGTTTACTTCTTAGTTTTTATGAAAAAAAAATTCACCTGATAAACATTTCTTTTCAATTATTTCTAAATCAAAAAACTTTTAAAACTAGAACTAAAAAAAATGTTTAGTAATTATTTGCCCTCAGCCGTAATTTCCCAAGTTTATGCGTATAAGTTATGAATCACCCTGTATATGTATACATATATCTGCAATATTTTGGATTGTCAATCGGACTGTAAAGATTTTACAGGGGTGGTACGGTTTTAAAAACCCGCACTAACTTCGAAAAATCCATTTAGGGTTTTGTTGTGGGAACCTTAAACTTTCATTTCCTTTTAATTTTATCCCATTCTAAATTTCTTGTATCACGATGTAATACACGTATTACCGAAAAGTTGATGGCACTTTGTAACCAAATCGTTAAAAACAAATTCGGTTAGAGGTTCATCCTTGTGAGTTCAATGGGGCGACGGCTACAAGACGTCATTGACGCGGGGGTATGCCACCTATGGGGGGTAACGCACTATTAGAATTGTTTTCCGTATTGTTTATATTTAATTTTGTCATTTATTTATATACATTTTAAGTTTATTTTCTCTCGATCGTACTGTATTTCCGAAAAAAAATGTGTTTTGAAATTTTTGCTTTTAACGTAAGCATTATGAAAAACATCGTTTATGTCATCTTTTATCTAAAGAAAAAGTTTTACGACATAGCAATCACTTGATTGTTAGGTGAGAGGTTAGAAACAGTCGGATTAGTAACATAATTTCTAGCAAAATATTATTGTTAACGAAAGTTTTGAAGTTTATTAAATTGTTCTGTATAAAATGTTTTGTGAATTATTGGTCTTGTTTATAATTGAATTTAACATGTATTTTTTTGATATTTATCTTGAACAAATACAGGGTGTTAGTTAAATAACTTTCGTAAATTTAACCAGTGATTAAGAACATCATTTTGAACAAAAAAGTTCCTTACAAGAGGGGTCGAAAACCTAATAGTTTTTTCAAAAAAAAATGTCAAAGTTGGTAAACGAAAAGCTATGATAAGGTTTAAAATTTGAATAAAATGTGGAAAAATGTACTTGACACATTTTGGTTGTTTGACGTGTAACAAAAAAAACTTAAAATTATTCAACAATAACATTGCTAAAAGCAATTGAAAACTTAATTAATAACTTAAGCCATAAAAAAACGTAAGTGGCAATGCCGCACTGAACGTTACCGAGGAAGAGAAGTTTATTTTCGTTATGGTTGTTTTTTATGGCCCTTAAGAGGGTCGCTCACCCACGTTGCGGGTGAAGTGATAAGGCATTGAAATGTGCAGTAAACAGATTGACTTAGTACCTCAATAGTACATGAGTTATGTAACCATCTGCACTTTATCCCATTTTATGTGACATATGATCCTGGGCAAAGATGCCTGACGCCATGGACATGTGGAGCTCATTAGTGACCATCAAGAAGGGGCAAGACAAAAACCACCCTTTTTTTTCAAATTTGTCATGGACTGTATGTCCTTCCATACTTTTAATATTTTAGTGTGATTTCGGTCTCGCTAAATGCATCTTCTGTCGGTACACGTAACAGATTATCCGCAAAGTTAATTTGGGCAAGCTTTAAGTGATTTTATTCCGACTTATTAACAGTACCTAAGTGACAATGTATTCTGTACGCGAGTATCATGACATGCTTTTGATCTTGTGTAGTTTTCGAAGCGTCCTCGTACGCGAGAATTAAAGCTGCTGACACTCAATTTTATACGCGGCTTCTTCTAAAGGAGAGCGAGAGACTATCCGCATTGATACCCTTTCACATATGCTTAGTCAGTTAGATATACTCCCCTTTTCACCCTTCACAGTTACAACATAGCATTTGGAATTTAATACATATTCTTTTCTGTTTTCCAACCAACGAGTTTAATTATCCAGTGCGACCATCCCAAAAAAGTTTAACGCGACCAATAGGTCCTCCACATTCCAACAGATCTATATAGAGGCGTTACAAAATTCTGAAGAAGTTAGGCGCATTTACGGTAATCCTTATCTAGAAAGAAAACTTCCAGCTCGACAAACATTTGTGCGAGTTTTCCAAAATCTTCCGGATACAGAGAGTGTTGTTTCTTTATATCAAGGACACGAGGTCGACAGAGAGAAGTTGGTTCTGAAGCCGAAGAACAAATTTTAAACTTTCTTCAAAAGAGTTCAACAAGGAGTACCCGGAGTAGAGCATGCATGGACTCAAATGGCGAACATTTAGAACATTTAATGTACCAAAAACAATCATAAATTTGTGTTTTTGAATGTGATGTGAGTTGTGTAAAATGTGTAATGTGTTATGTTAAGCTAATTAAAGATGATATCAATAATTTCAAGGTAAATGGCTTTTCAAAATAATAAAATAAGAATCATATAATTTTTAAATTTCATGAATTTTGTACATTTTATTAATTATGTACTGTAAAATCTATTAGACCCAAAAAAAACGTGTAAAAAAGCAAACCCACTTCATGGCTACTTAGGTACTACGGCTACTTAGGTAGGTGTGAAAATGAAATAAATACGATGCGACGTTGCCAATTCTCAGAAAATGTTTTTTTGATTTTCCGGAGAAATGATATTTACGACCTCTGTTGTAAGGAACTTTTTGTTCAAAATGATGTTCTTAATGACTGGTTTTTACGAAAGTTATTTCACTAACATCCTGTATATGCTCATATCGATTTTTGCAATTTATAAAATTCAATGTTAATATAATGATGTTTTCATACAATTATTAGCCGAATTAATTTATTTGAGATTTTTCAACTTGAAAATGTTCTTGCAAACTTGGGAGAAGATGTAAAATTCTAAATTTATTCGCTTAACAAAAGGTTTATGTTGTGGATTATTTTTTGTGAGGATATATATATCATATATATATATATATTGGTCATTGTCATATTCTATAGATATATATATGTCGGAGATTTATTAGTCCTTAAGTTAGAATTGTACCATTAGAACCGATAATAGATGAGGGGCAGACTGACAAAGCCATCTTGAAGATAAAGCATTGTCAAACGAGGTCACTACTACCGACATAATTAAGTGCCCACATGTGGGATTTGTCCACGCGAAACAGGGACTAGCAGGTACTCCCTTTGGGTCTGAAGGACCACCCGATCGGGGAAAGTTAAGAAGAAGAAAGGAACAGGCAGTTAAGAGATAGAAGGGCAGAAGGGCGGTCGAGTAGTAGTGAATTCGTTAGTTTGCCTTTCTACTTTTATTTTCTAAAATATTATAACGTTAAACATGGAAAACGTTCCTAATGTTACCCCGACATCAGAAGTGGGATCGGATGCGCAATTAGTGATTTCACAAGAACAGTGGCGTAGCTTATTGGACATACAAAGAGAAAATACGTTGCAGTTAATTAACGCGATGAAAGCCGCGCAACCCGCGAAAAATATGAATGTGGCTCTACCCAAGTTTAACCCGGAAAAATCTGAAGCCGAACCATTATCCTGGTGTGCAGCAGCGGATATGTGTATGGGAGAAAATCCATTGGAAGGAAGCGAACTAATTATCGCACTTAGTAAGGCCTTGGAAGGAAGTGCGTCGCAATGGCTCCCTGAAATATGTTTTTCGGGTATCACTTGGTCACAATTCAAGGACCTATTCATCGAACGTTTTGAAGGCGTTGAAACACCGGCTGCAACGTTAACGGCTATCCTGAACAGTAAACCGAAAGAAGGAGAATGTTTATCGATATACGGTACACGTTTGATGAATTCGCTAATGGCTAAATGGAAATCCATGAAGGCCGAAGAAATTGCAATAGCCACAGTTTTGGCTCATATTGCAAAGTTCGATGGTCGATTGCAACGTACGTTATTTACCACAAAAATTACGACAAGAACGCAGTTGCAACAAGAATTGAAAGCCTTTTCGTATGGAAAGAGGAAGATACCAGAACTTACGGCAGAATTGGATTCAAAAAAAGCAAGATTATGGAACGTCAAGTGCCATCGCTGTGGAAAACTAGGCCATAAAATTGCCGATTGTCGTTTTAAAAGACAAGAAAGGAGTGGCTCAGCTACGCGAACATCGACAGACTTCAGACATAAAGATTCAGTAACCTGCTTCAAATGTGGCGAGGTTGGACACATTTCAACGAGATGTGCTAACCGTGAAGTGACTGCATCAACGTCTTCTGGAAAGAAGGAGGCCAATGTGAAGCGGATCAATATTTGCCATGTCTCCGGACCAACTGGAATTTTGACTCATTCGGGTGAGAAGTACCATTTCTATTTTGATTCTGGGGCAGATTGTTCATTGATTGTAGAAAAAGTAGCTGGTAAATTCGCTGGTAAAAGATTCGAGAAAATAGTAACATTGAAAGGCATAGGTAATGCTACTGTGTTTAGTACCATTCAAATCCTATCCGAAGTTACTATAAACGGAACCTTAATTGAGATTTTGTTCTATGTAATACCAGACGCTTATTTAAACTACAATATAATGATTGGTCGTGAAATTCTTAGCCAAGGTTTTAACGTTAATATAACAAAAGATAAAGTCGATATTTTTAAATCTTTAACTGTTAATGCATGTAGAGCGGAAGAAAATGATGACAAATTCGATTTGAACATGATAGAAACCGATGTGGTTGGCGAAGAAAGATCTCTTTTAACGAGCGTATTATCTGAATTTTCTGATTATTTTATTAGGCAAATTCCACGTACGCGAGTTTCGACTGGTGAGTTGAAAATTCGGCTTATTGATGAGAACAAAACGGTTCAAAGAAGGGCGTATCGCCTTAGTCCAGATGAGAAACAAATGGTTAGGGATAAAATTAAGGAACTGTTAGGTGCAGGTGTGATTCGGTCTAGCTGTTCCCCATTCTCAAGTCCAATGTTGCTCGTCAAAAAGAAAGATGGCTCACATCGTTTATGTGTAGATTATCGCGAATTAAATGCAAATACGGTTTCTGATAAATTCCCCTTGCCGCTTATTTCTGATCAAATCGCTAGGTTATCTGGTTCAAAATACTTTACATGTCTGGACATGGCAAGTGGATTTCATCAAATTCCTGTGCATGAAGATTCAATTGAGCGAACAGCTTTTGTCACTCCAGAGGGCCAGTATGAGTGGTTAGCTATGCCTTTTGGCTTAAAAAATGCACCGGCTGTTTTTCAACGAGCAGTGATAAACGCCTTGGGAGAGCTCGCATATTCATACGTCGTAGTGTACATGGATGATATCATGATTTTAGGAACGACTGTGAATGAATCAATTGAGCGAATGAAAACGGTATTAGAACGATTCACAAAAGCCGGGTTTTCTTTCAATATAAAGAAATGTTCCTTCCTCAAAAGTACCGTCCAATATCTTGGTTATGAAGTCAGCAACGGCGAAGTCCGACCAAATGCGAGAAAAATTGAAGCATTAATCTCCTTACCACCTCCACAAACCGTTACCCAGTTAAGACAATTCATCGGATTATCTTCATATTTTAGAAAATTTATTCCTAGATTCTCACATATAATGAAATCTCTTTATCAGATGACTTCGTGTAAAAAGGTCTTTCAGTGGAAGCCTGAACACGAGTCTGTTCGCAAACAAGTGATTTCATTATTGACTAATGAGCCCGTTTTGATGATATTTGATCCACAATTTCCTATTGAATTGTATACGGATGCTAGTGCAGAGGGTTATGGAGCAATACTTATACAAAGAGTAGATAGTTTACCGCGAGTTGTAGAGTATTTTAGTAAAAGAACCTCAGCCACGGAATCCAAATACCATTCCTATGAATTGGAGACTCTAGCTGTGGTGAATGCTATTAAATACTTCAGGCATTATTTGCAAGGTCGAAGATTTACAGTATTTACTGATTGTAACTCACTAAAATCTTCGCGAAATAAGCTTGATTTAACACCTAGAGTACATAGGTGGTGGGCATTTTTGCAAGCCTATGATTTTGATATTGAATATAGGGAGGGAAAACGAATGGCTCATGCCGATTTCTTTTCGCGAAACCAAATTCCGATAAGTCAGAACCACCCGGAGAGATCTTATAGTAGAGTAGTAGAAAAACGGATAAACCTTGCCGAAATCTCAAGTAATTGGTTGTTAGCGGAACAGCGCAAAGATGAAGAACTAGTCTCGTTGGTGGCTAAGATTCAAAATAATGAATTACCTGAAAATGTTGCGAAAACATATGAGGTGAGGGCTGGAATATTACATAGGAAAATTCAACGAAACGGAAGGACTAAGTGTCTGCTTATTGTTCCTCGCGCTTTTAGATGGTCTGTAATTAACCAGGTACACGAATCAATTATGCATTTGGGTTGGGACAAAACTTTAGACAAAATCTATGAACATTACTGGTTTGAACATATGGCGAAGTATGTTCGTAAATTCGTCGATAACTGTGTCACGTGTAAATTGTCAAAGTCAAGTTCAGGTAAAATTCAGTCAGAACTTCACCCTATCCCAAAGGTAGCAATTCCCTGGCATACTATTCACGTAGATATAACGGGAAAATTAAGCGGGAAGAGTGATTTGAAAGAATATGTGATAGTTTTAGTAGATGCTTTTACCAAATACACCCTTTTGTATCACACCCTAAATATTGATTCTAGCAATTCTATCAAAGCCATAAAATTCGCTATTTCTTTGTTTGGTGTACCTGCGCGAATAATTGCTGACCAAGGAAGGTGTTTTGCGAGCAAGGAGTTTCGTGAATTTTGTTCTCTACAAAATATAAAATTACATTTGATAGCAACTGGTACTAGTAGGGCTAATGGACAAGTGGAAAGGGTTATGAGTACGCTTAAAAATATGATGACAGCTGTTGAAACTAGTGATAGATCTTGGCAAGATGCACTGAAGGATATCCAGTTGGCTTTGAATTGCACGGTCAATCGTTCTGTAAAGGCTACTCCCTTAGAATTATTAGTTGGAAGGGTTGCTCGACCGTTGGGGTTAGTAGTAGATAGTGTAGACAACGATAATTTAACTTGTAACATTGAGGAACTTAGGAATAGGGCAATAGGAGCTATGCAGGAAGTGGCCGATTATGATAAGTTAAGATTTGACCGAACAAGGGCTAAAGTAATTAAGTACAAGGTTGGGGATTACGTGTTACTCAAGAACGAGGAAAGACATCAGACAAAACTCGATCCAAAATTCAAAGGACCCTTCCTTATAGTTGAAGTATTGGAGGGCGATCGGTATATTTTGAAGTCGCTAAATAATAATCGAACATACAAATACGCACATGAAAGTTTGAGAAGGATGCCTGAAAGTAATGTTCATATGGACCTCGAAAACGTTGAAAGAGACGTTAGTGAGTAAAACGTTGAAAGAGACGTTAATGAGTAAAACGTTGAAAGAGACGTTAGCGAATAAAACGTTGAAAGAGACGTTAATGAGTAAAACGTTGAAAGAGACGTTAGCGAATAAAACGTTGAAAGAGACGTTAATGAGTAAAACGTTGAAAGAGACGTTAGCGAATAAAACGTTGCAAGAGACGTTGTGGTTGGAAGACACTAAAGTGAACTTACATATGTCTAACTATAGCTGCAAGTAACAACAATTGAGTGTTGTTTACGGCGTAGTGTGTAGAAGGCAATGTGAAGGAGTTATGTGTCAGAATGAGTAGTCAAGTGGACATTACCAAAGGATCTGCTCTCTCTTTTATGTTAATGTAAAAAAAAAAAAAAAAAAAAAAAAAAGAGAAAAAAAAGGGGTGTGTTTTGGAAAGGGGTTTGTCTGACAAAAAAAAAAAAAAAAAAAAAAAAAATCATCATTCGAATTAAACTGATTTTTCGTTATTCGAATTTTTAGAATCACCCGAGGACGAGTGAAATGTCAGGAAGGCCGTGTCGGAGATTTATTAGTCCTTAAGTTAGAATTGTACCATTAGAACCGATAATAGATGAGGGGCAGACTGACAAAGCCATCTTGAAGATAAAGCATTGTCAAACGAGGTCACTACTACCGACATAATTAAGTGCCCACATGTGGGATTTGTCCACGCGAAACAGGGACTAGCAGGTACTCCCTTTGGGTCTGAAGGACCACCCGATCGGGGAAAGTTAAGAAGAAGAAAGGAACAGGCAGTTAAGAGATAGAAGGGCAGAAGGGCGGTCGAGTAGTAGTGAATTCGTTAGTTTGCCTTTCTACTTTTATTTTCTAAAATATTATAACGTTAAACATGGAAAACGTTCCTAATGTTACCCCGACATATATATATATGTCGGAATAGCGTTTGATGCGTTTTCAATTTTGAAGGAAAGGTATCTCTTTAAAAGTCAAAGAATGAAAAGACAGACTAGCGAATTCACTACCCCACGACCGCTCTTCTGCTCGTCAATCTATTAACTGCCTGTTCTTTGTCCCTGTTGTCTTAACTTTCCCAGTTCTGGTGAGTCCTTCAGAACCGTGGGAAAAGTACCTGCTAGTCCCTATTACAAAGGAACCAATATAACCAATGATCCTGTACATACATTTCAAAATGAACCACCCTAAAGAACTCTTGAATTATCTATTATTTTAAAATTTCAAAAAACACGTCAATTCAGATGTCGAAGAAGAAACTTTTTGAGCTTATGTCCAATCCCCTGTCTTCATCACTTTGAGCAGGGGGTAACTCACCCCTAAAATCTTAAATGGAACGGGGGTTCGAGTGATACCTTATTTAAAAGGGCATGTAAAGACCTTTTCATCTACGAAATTTCAGCTCATTCCGTTTAGTAATTCCAAAATAGCAGCCAGTTGAATTTTGCGATTTTTACAACGAAAAAATTATTTTATCTAATGTTCAAAATGCGACCCGTTATTTTCGAGACAATAATAAAGTCTATTTTAAAATTCTTTGCGAACATTAATGAAAGTTGTGTGGTAATACCTCTGCATTCCAGTGTTATTCTGTTTTTCAGTTCTTGAATACTTTTAATTGGAGTTTTATACACTTTAGATTTTAAGTAACCCCGAAGGAAAAAGTCGAGGGGAGTAAGATCTGGAGATCTTGCTGGCCAATCTATTGCTCCTCGACGACCGATCCATTTTCTAGGAAATCGTTCATTCTCTCACTGCTAAAGTATAATGAGGGGGAGCTCCATCCTGCTGGAAATGTAAATTTTCTTCATTGCATTCCAAAACTCCATTTTGATCCATTTGATCTTGCAAAGATTGCAAAATGCGAGGGTTAATTTCATTTTCCAACAGGTTCCAATACAATTGACCAGTTGAATTTTGATCTAGAAAAAATGGCCCAATTATTTCGTTTCCCAGAATACCCGCCCAAACGTTTAGTTTTTGTGGGAATTGAGTATGTCCTTCCCGAAATAAGTGTGGATTTTCATTATCCCAATATCTGCAATTGTGTTTGTGAACAAACCCATTCAAGAAAAAAGTTGCTTCGTCACTAAAACAAATGTTTTTGATTAAGTTAGGGTTTTCGTCAATCCGTTGGCACATTAATTCGCAAAATTCAATTCTTCTATCGTAGTCCTCTTTATAGAATTCGTGCAGAATCTTCATTTTGAAGGGGAAAAACTTGTTCATTTTCAAAATTTTGTGCACGGAACCTGTCGAAATATTGGTCAAATTACCTACTTTGGGAATGGAAGGACATGGATCTACAGCGAACTGACTAAATACCTCAATCTGGCAAGCTTCATTCATCACCCTTGCTTGTGTAGTTTTATTGTTGCATACAGATCCAGTTTGTTCAAACTGGTGCACCAATACGATAACATACTTATGACCGACGTTTTTATCTAAATGCTGCTCATTAAAAACTCTAGTGGTTCTACGAGCGCATCGATTTTCGGCTCCGTAAAGGAAGATTATCTCCGTTCTTTCAGCCAAAATGTACACTATTTTAAATAATAATTTCAAACTATCTGATAAATGAATATTCTAACAATAACGTTAAAATAGTACTAAGTAGTCCTGAAAACTAGTGTTTGTTGCTTTGATATCAAAAGAATGCAAGACATTTCTTTAGGGATATTGTCTCGAAAATAACGGGTCGCATTTTGAAAATTAGATAAAATAATTTTTTCGTTGTAAAAATCGTAAAATTCAAGTGGCTGCCATTTTGGAATGGCTAAACGGAATAAGCTGAAACTTCGTAGATGAAAAGGTCTTTACATGCCCTTTAAAATGAGGTATCATTCGAGCCCCCATTCCATTTAAGATTTTAGGGGTGAGTCATCCCCTGCTCAAGGGGATGAAGATAGGGAATTGGACATAAGTTCAAAAAGTTTCCCCCTCGACATCTTAATTGACATATTTTTTAAAAATTTTAAAACAATAGATAATTCAAGAGTTGTTTAGGATGGTTCGTTTTGAAATGAAAGCACTGTATGTATGTATATGTATGTAGGCATATACTATGTATGTATGTGAGCATTCTTTATTTATGTTAAGATAATTCACTAATATTAGCTGAAAATAATACAGGATTTGGCTATAAATTCCTCCTAACATAGACGTGAGAAAAAGATACAGAGATGTTTACGAATTCCTTTAACGTAGGTGAGAGAAAAATGGTGAAGGTTTTGGCACCCGTGGGAAAGAGGCTGGAATGTTAATTATACAGGCCAACAAAATGATACTCCCTCTGTCCGAAAATATGGTATAAAGGGTACAGCAGGATAAGCATGGTGAATCGGTCTATAAAAGGGATTTCAATTTTTTTGTGTAAAATAGATGTGTTTGGTTATAAAAACAACATTTACCTTGACTTTGGGTCGATTTTTCAAAATGACCTTGAAATATGTGAAAAAGATCGCTTAAGTATCTTTATTACTTTAAACTCAAATATCTTAGGAACTAAAAGAGATACAAAAAATGATTCAAAAACCAGTTTATAACTGATACTTTGAAGAATATTTATGTATATTTTTATAATTTTTAGAGGGTCGCAATATTTTCAAAAACTTTAAAAAAACTTTTAAATGCTATTTTTCATTTTGGTTTTTGAGTGACAATCACAAATTTAATGTATGTTATAATATGGCCCAAATTCTATCTCCTGTAAAAATTTCAATTTTTAAAAAGTGTCGCAACGTATTCAAATATATAAAAAACGAAGAGCGCGTCACCAATTATTTGTAATAGGAAATTCGGGGCCGGTAAGATGGCCGACAAGGTCGCTCGACTTTATAGTTTTAGATACTTTTTATAGGGCTCTTTGAAAAATAGAGTATACGGGAATCGAGATTATAACACAATAGAAGAACTTAGGGAAAACATCATTACGCAATTTAGGGCAATCAGAAGAAGAGATATTATTAGGGCTGTCGCTAATTTAAATAGACCTGCTCGTTTATGTGTTCAAGAGGAAGGTCGTCAATTTGAGCACATGTTGTAATATTTAATAATAATTTAGTTTTGTCTCTGCCAGTAGGTTATTTCTAGTATCATCTTCCATTTTGCTTTTATACTTCATCCTAGGTTTTTCAAAAGCACCAAACTCAGCTAAATGTTGATCCAAAGTTTTAAGTAATGTTCTATGAGGCTGTTGTCTTTCCGGATATAGTTCAAAATACATTTGAGCTGTTTTCGTACGTTCCTATCAAATTGGTAATAAAGTCTTAAAATATATCGTTTCTCTTTATTTGTAAAACTCATTTTCATTGGAAACCTGCATACGCGCTCTAATCTCGTTTGAGGAGTTCTGTCATGTAACGCGAACAAAAGAAAGCCTTCCGATAGAGTTAAGGTCAACTATGTAATATTTCTTTTTATTTAAATATTTCTGTTTTAAAAAAAGTAAATTATAAGAAGTTGTATATCAGTGAAATCAGAATTAAACGCACTATTTTTCTAGCGAAAAATCCAATATGGCGCCCATAAGAAAAAATAGATTTGATAATGATAGCCGAAAAACAAAACGTCAGGTGGCAAATCCGAATATGGCATCGTGTAGCTGAGAAAAAGTGGCAATGAAAATGTGCTTACGGATTTAATTTTCTTTGTCAAATAACACTAAAAAAAATATAAACGGAATCTTCAATTTTTAGTTTTTCTCGGATATCTTCGGAAGTACTCAGAAAATTAAAATTTTGAAAATGGTATTCGATCAAGCGGTATATTACACAATTGCCCCCATTTAAACTACTTCGTATCTTCTCTAGTTTCCGAGATCCCAATGGTGAGGGTCGAATTTAAAATAACCTGTATACTTATTTCATTTTCTAATGCGCTGTTTCAACATAATCATAATACACGGTGTCAAAAAGGAGTATATTCTAGTAGTTTTGATGGAAAGGTAACATTTTAGCACATGGTTTCTTACCAAATAATGATGAATGTCGAGAAATTCATTTTGATGAATCGAAAAATTGGTATTTTGGTGAACCAAGCAATACACCTGATGGACAAACTAATTTTTATCCAGTATTATTACACGAGATTAGGTATTAGGTATGGAACATTATGTAAATAATAATTCTATTATACAGGGTGTCCCACAAGTGTTTCATTATATTTCAGTGGGTAATAGTACATTGAAAAATAATATGACTCCCCATATAAATCATATTCCAATAATGCTTCATTAAGAAGGTACAGGGTGTTAAACTTTACTTAAAAAATCCAACTTTTATTGATATATTCAAAACCGTTTGAGATATGTAAGTGAAATTTAACACGTTTTGAGAGTTAATGTAGACGCATTTATTTATGTAAAAAGGCTGTTTTTCATTTCACCAGTGGCGTGCATACGGACACCTCTCAGCACATTTTTAAAGAAAAAAATGGTGCGCCACTGTTTTTTATTAAAATAAAAATTATTTTTAGAAGTTTAATTTCATTTAGAAGAGAAATACTTACTTGACTTTTTTTCGTCCGACGCATCGTTTGCCAGTAAAAAATTGAATACCGTCTATATGCACGATATTCTCTAAATGGTTTTAATAATATTAAGTGTGTTTTAAATATTATTTATTTGCCGTAATATTACAGAAATTGTTCAAATTGGTGGCCATTTTGTTCAAGACATAATTTAGCTCGCCTGTTCATTGATATTCTGATACGTTGAAATATTCCAGCTGTGTTTTGGATTTGTGTGCAGGCTGCCAACACCCTTGCTAGCAAATTCCTCTTCACTGTCAATAGGTCTTTCATACACTAAACTTTTTACATGACCCAAAAAAAAAAATCCAGAGGGTTTAGATCAGGGGATCGCGCCGGCCAATTTACTGGTCCGCCTCGGCCAATCCAGTGATTAGGAAAAACCTGATCAAGATGTTGCCGAGCAAGCAGGGAAAAATGCACAGGTGCTCCATCCTGTTGAAACCACATTCTTTGTCTAACATTTAGTGACACATCCTCCAAAAGCACTGGTAAAATATTTCTTAAAAATTGTTCGTAAATATGGCTAGTTAGACGAGGTGGGAGCAGATAAGGACCAATTATGTTATCACCTAAAATTCCGGCCCAAATGTTTATGGAAAATTGCTGTTGATTATTGCGAAAAGCAATAGCACGAGAGATTTAACAGATTTAACAGCTATCTGGATTTAAGCCAATCGTTATTATTAGTTAAACTTGCGGATATTCATACTATTTGTGCATGTAGACGGTATTCAATTTTTTACTGGCAAACGATGCGTCAGACGAAAAAGAGTCAAGTGATCATTTCTCTTCTAAATGAAATTATACTTCTAAAAATAATTTTTATTTTGATAAAAAGCAGTGGCGCACCATTTTTTTCTTTAAAAATGTGCTGAGAGGTGTCCCTACGCACGCCACTGGTGAAATGAAAAATAGCCTTTTTGCATAAATAAATGCGTCTACATTAACTCTCAAAACGTGTCAAATTTCACTTACATATCTCAAACGGTTTTGAATATATCAATAAAAGTTGGATTTTTTAAGTAAAGTTTAACACCCTGTACCTTCTTAATGAAGCATTATTGGAATATGATTTATATGAGGAGTCATATTATTTTTCAATGTACTATTACCTACTGAACTATAATGAAACACTTGTGGGACTCCCTGTATACGCTTATTATAAAGGTGATATTGATAAATTAACTCAAAATGATAAATAAACCGTTCAATATTTATATAAAAGACCCGAACGATTAAAATATGAATTAATACTAACAACAACTGTTAAAGTGTCGACAAATAAACAAGTTATTATGGAACATACAAATTCAGCGCAGCCTCATAAGCCGAAGGCGAATTCAACCAAGTCTCATGAGAGATCTTTAGAACCGAATTTACCAGACTGTTATAACTTATTGTTATAATTAGTTAAGTGTATACATATACCCTTTATTGTTTTTGAGATTGACCCACCCCTATATTAAGTTAGAATAAATCATTTGTCGTAAAAGATAGAGGGTCTGTTTATCATTTTGGATCGAACATAAAATGCAGAAAATGATTCACTTATCAGTTCGTTTAACATAGGTGTTAAGAGAGTGATTGAGGGTTGCAAGCGTGGGAAGAATGTAGAATGGTGTGTATTCATTCTCTTGAAAACAAACAGATGCACTCGGAGGTGACTCTGATGAATTTTTGGTATGGTGGAACATTCGTTTCCCGCAGAAAGCTGAATAAAGTTGATGAGTAAGACAGGCGTGCGTCTAATTTTAACCAAGAATCTCCCCTAACAAGACTCATTTATGTTCAATAAGTCATTCAGATAATTTATTATTAACTTCAAATGTCACAAAAAATAGGATTGGATAATGAATACAAATGACAAACCATACAGAGATCCAAAATTAATATCTGTATATTTACCGATCATAAAACAAATCTCTCACATCTGTCAAAGACCTTCTGGAAAAGTTGTAATTATAAATGAAAATAAATATTATTTTCTTGGGTTTCCTAGTTTTCAAATAAAGAATTCTGGAAACATTTATGAGTTAGAAGTACCTAGCAATGAAAAAAAAATTCAAACAATTTTTTATTCGTACACAAGCCGCACTTTTATATTTTAAGATCATTATCATTATATTGAATTGAACGAATGTACTATGACACCAAAAGAACATGAAAGTATTAATGAACTATTTTCTGGTGTTTCATCTGATGTAAATGCTGTTTTTCGATATAAAAATGGCATATTGTACTTTTTTAAAAAGGATAACAAAGTGATTTCATATGAATATGATGAATTTTTAAATATGTTAATAAAAGCTGCTCCATTTGATTTTAGTACTTTCAATATTCATTGTCCCAATCTTTTTTTTTATAGAGGTTGAGGAAATGCATTTACCAGATCGTTGTTGTTATGTTTGTTGATCTCGTCGTCCTGATAGTGTGGGGACTTCACAGTGTTTCAGGTAATTGCCGACTACCCCACTAAAACCACCTTTTTCCTCTCTTCACCCTGAATCCTCACCGGAACTGTCTCTCGGCATTACTTCAGTGGGGGGTAGTAACACAACTGCACGTGGTGTTCCCAGGCGGTCACCCATCCAAGTACTAACCACGCCCGACGTCGCTTGACTTCAGTGATCTGACGGGAACCTCAACTCAACTCAAAATAACTTTATTTACATATTAGGGATTATTACATTACACCTTAAAAGCTAGGTATATACAGGGTATATACGAAAAGTACGAGTGATTGCACCCTACATGTCGGACATGCATGGTGGTGCATCATAGTCCGTGCCTAAGACACGGTGGACAATGTCATGTTCAATTGCCATCAGAGGGTGCATTAACGGGAGCAAGCCAAACAGCTCACCACCTGGGCTCTTGGCTCTTATGTGAACATTTGTGGAACTATTACGTACGTGTATGTAAAACGACTTTTTGAAATGAGTGGTTTGATTCATGACTTAATGTTGCTGGATTAGATATTATACTGGAAAAATAGGTGAAAAAACCAGTTCAAAGGGCGGCTTCAGGTATTTCGTAGCATTCAAAATTTTGGATTCTAAATCTTTGGAACAGACTTGCAAAGTTTCCACCAAAACTTGTGAAGTAGGCCATCCGGCGTAGTATCCGCGTTGTCAGGGGCCGGGGGGGTTTTATCCACTCCGTCCTGCAGCCACTACGCAGCAATCTGGGAATTCGTGGGATAGTGGATTTGCTGGTCAAGAAGGCCTCCACGGCTCGAAGAAGATTGGAAGACGTTTGTAGGCCGGTCCATGTTTGACGCGATTTTCTGGATCGAATCGCAGACGGGTGAGATCCCTAGTCAGGGCAGAACCGGAAATTTGATATTTGTAAAATATGTTGGACGTTCGGTCGATGTATTCGGAAACATACTCGATTCCGGCCATCTCATGGAGGTCACGTATGCGGGTGTATCTGCCGGCTGAGAGAACTCCTCTCAATATTCGGTTTTGGAATACCTGCAGTCTCTTCCTTTGCGAGTCAAATATTATGCACCAAACAGGTGCACCGTAAAGCATTGTTGGTCTGATGAGTGCTTTGTATATTAGAAGCTTATTTGCCGGGCTCATTACCGATTTCGGACTGATGAGCGGGTACAGCTTCTGTTGGCCCGCAAAGGTTTTCTGGATGACATACGTGATGTGGTCCCCGAACGATAGTCGTTCGTCGAGCATGATTCCGAGGTACCTCGCAGTCCTACGTTGCTTGATCGGCACCGCACCCATCATCAGAGGATTTATGATTCTGTGATTGGTAATTTTCTTCGTGAAAATCACCAATTCGGTCTTGGCTGGATTGACTTTCAGCTTCCATTTCCGGAAGTATGGTAGAAGGAGGCTGAGATGATGTGCCAGTCGTTGTTTCGCCCCTTGGACGTAGAAACTGTGGTTGTAGATGACGGTGTCGTCCGCATAAAGGGCCAGTTTGGTGTTGGGGAATTTGGGGACGTCCGAAATATACAAGGAGTATAGCAGAGGGGACATTACTGTGCCTTGCGGCACTCCCGATACTAGCGGGTGGGAATGTGAGAGGGATTGTTCAATTTTAACTTTGAACGAACGTTCTGTTAGGTAGGAAAAAATTAGGGAAATGAAATGGAGGGAAAGATTGAGCATTACGGCGAGTTTCTACATGAGGCCTGAGTGCCAGACGGTGTCGAATGCCCTTTCCATGTCTAGAAAGAGCATCGCCGTGTTCATTTGGCGGTTATAGGCGGTAAAGATGTCGTTGACAACCTTTGCTGCAAGTAAGGTTGTGGCCTGGACTAAAGCCAAATTGTTCGAGAGGGAGGATGTTTCTATCGGTCACTATCCCGCTCAGCCTTGCCAAAATCAACTTTTCAATCAACTTTGTCAAGGTGTTCAAGAGCGATATGGGACGATACGACGAGAGTAGGGAGAGGTCCTTGCCGGGTTTAGGAATGAGGATTATTACGGCCTTCTTCCAGTCTCCTGGGAAGTGCTGCAGTCTAAGTATGGAATTTACTATATAAGTGATTTGGACGATGACTTTTTTGGGCAAATTTTTGAGGAGGGGATAGGTTATGCCGTCCGGTCCCGGTGCCTTGTTGTTCGAGAACCGGCGCAGACATTTGCGGATTTCGGAGGGGGTGCATAGGATGGATTGGTAGATGTGCGGGGGGATGGGGTAAGTTCTTTCGGTGAACTTGCGGACGACCTCATCAATCATAACTTATTCTCTGTCGGTGTTCGGGGTTCCTGCGTGGATCGTGCTCAGGAAAATATCTCGGCCTTCCCCGCATCTGAAACGAATTCCTCTCAGTTGTGCTGGATGATGGGCAGTTTCTCGTAATTCCTGCGGAGGTTTTGAGCCATTTTCCATAAGGAGGTGTCTCGAAGATTTAAGCCATGCAGAGTCCTCGACCAGCACTCGTTTCGGTGGATGCTTATTTTTTGTTTGATAGTAACCATAAGGGCATTGAATCGCACGCGATTTACTTCCCACCTAAAAGTCTGCCACCTTTTTTGGACATTGTTTTTTAGTTTAATTAGATCAGTGACCTGGGGGGGTAAGTTATCTGGCGGAGGCCTGTCCGGAACTTTTTTGGCCAACGCTCTTTGTTGGATCTGGATCATCTTCGTTAGGTTCCTTATTTCTCGGTCCAGGGCTTCGGGAGCCTCTATTTGCTTGGAGATCGTACAATTTTTGGACATATTAATTCTATAAAGATTCCAATCGAAATCCCTATAGGAATATTTTGTATCGCCGGAACGCGTCCTGAGCTCGTTCCAAGAAACGTGAACCGGAAGATGATCCGAGTTGAGGGCATTGTCGATGGTGAGGTCTGACAGATCGTTCAGGCCTCTGCTGATTCCCAGATCTATTGTGGTGGGTGACATTCCGTTAGGCGGGAAATGGGTGGGCGCGCTTGGATACAATAGATGCAAGTCCGCGGAGTCGGAAATGAAATCCGCGAATACAGTGCCCCGGCTATTCAGGCGATTGTTATTCCACAATCGGTGACGTGCATTGAAGTCTCCCAGCACCAACACCCTTCGGTTTGGAGGGAAGAAGACATTGAGGTCGGCAGCTGTGAAGTTTCGGGTAGGAGGGCGTATACCCCGGACAGAATCGCGCCATTTTCCAGCCGAATGCATACGTGCTCAATGCTTGTGAGGGATTGAGGAAGTCGCTTGTAGTTTATGCGGTTGTTTATGGCAATCGCAACACCCCCGCCCCTTGCGTTTTGTCTGTCGCTTCGTTCTATAGAGAAACTTTTTAAACGAATTTTATCGACGTCCCGCAGTCTTGTCTCCAAGATCACGGCAAACGTCGACTTTTTTTACGTTTAGGTAATGGATCAGTTCGCCTAATTTAGCTTTCAGTCCGTTGCAATTCTATTCAATGATATTAAATACCATTAGACTCAGATTCCAGAACTTTGAATGTCGATGGTGAAAAATTGCCGGCTGGCGATGAATTTTTGTTCGGACGTTTTGCAATTTTTTAAAATTGAGATATAATGGTCCAAGGCTAACAACATTTCATCCATGTTTATCAGGGCATTTAGTTCCGCAAATTTATCTTTTAATGTGATAAACTTTTCCTGCATACTCACATTTTGCACCTCTGGTGGCTTTGATGTTTGTTTATTGTTTTTGCGGCCGAGCGTGCTGGGGAAGTTTACTTCGTAGTCCTTTTCGCTAAGGGGACTGGATGGTATTGGGATGATTGGCCGCTTTCGTGAAAGTTCTATTCCTTTGGCCTGTGTGCCGATCGGGCGTTGTTCGGATGGCAGACGTCTGTTCTAGGCTGGATTTGCGGGCAATGGAGCGTCCTTGTAGGTGGGCTTGGTAGATTTCGTCTTCGACAATGCCTTGATCCTGAATTGGTAAACAGGGCAAGTTTTGTCGAAAGACCTGTGCGAATCCCCACAGTTTGCACATTTGATGGTGGCGTCTTCTCTGCATTCCGTGATTTCGTGCTCTTGGGCACACTTGGAGCATCGGAATTTCCTGTGGCAGTTTCTGGCTACGTGTGCCCATGTCTGACATCTCCGACACTGGGTGATGTAGCGTTGGTTTCTTCTGTTTTCCCAGTTAATGCAGACGTTGGAAACTATCCTAACCTGATGCTGGAGCATTTTAAGCGTATAGGTGCTATCCATTACTATCAAATACAGCGGGCGGAACATGGTTTTCATTAGGTGGACTTCTTTGACTGGGATGCCGTTTTCTTCAATCAGCTCATTTTTAACTTCTTCAGGGGGGATGTCACCCTGCAATCCTCTGAGGACAAAGGCGTGCGTTTTTTCTTGGGACGTGGCGTAAGTGTGGAATTCCAAGTTTCCCAACTCGAAATTCCATTTTAGATTTGTCCAGTCGGTGATGTCTTCCACGTAGACTATAACAGAGTTCTTGACATATTTCAGGGTGAATTTCTTTTTTACTATGAGTTTAATGTTGATGGTCAAATCTTTGTGGTGGGTGAGTTTGCCCGGGACCACTAATGGCGGGGGTTTGTCGGTGCCCTTCTTTGTCCGGATAGTGCCAGACGCTTTGTTATGGATTTGCTCTCTGGTCGAGGGGACCGAGGTGTCCTCAAGCTCTTCTGTGCGTTCGTCCTCTACTGCCTCCTTCTCTGCCAGAGGTTTATAGCGATTGGTCGTTTGGATTTTCGTGAGATTGCGGATTACGTTTTCCCATTTGATGGTTTTCATTAGAGTTTTGAATCCATCTAGGTTGGCGCTTGTTTGGGAAACCGTGTCACTTTGATCCTTTATCTGGAGCGGTGCAGAGCTTGTGCTCTCGAAGATCCGCGCCCTTGGGCTCTCCATGTCGCTGAAGGGGTCTGGATTCCGAGAGGGGTGGCTGGGGATGTTCGCTGCCACTAGAGTTTTTTTGTTATTGCTCTCGAGGACGCTGTTTGGTTTCCTCTTTTTTGGGTGTTTCGCACGGATATGATTCACTACCGTACGGAGCTTTAGGGACTTGTTGTCGTCAAGGGCCTTTCTTACCTTGTTCAAGAGGTCCCTGCACCTCAGACAAGTATTGTTGAATTCTAGCAGGGAGCAGAGCTTCCTATGGCGTTTGATTTTGGCTTTGCTCGTCAGTCCGGAAAACACATCCGTCGTTGGATCGCTCGTCGCTATTGCAAGGATCGATTCGTACGATCCATCCGAGTGGTGTTCCTCAGTGTTCAAAACGCAGTTTTCGTTGTCTGAGGCTTCACTGTCCATGCACTCTATTAGATGGGGGGCTAGGGGGCCTCTTGACGGAGTTCCCTATAGAGCGCTGGTGTAAACGCACTCACGAAGTAAGTTTTATACGGAGAGATAAGAAACGAGAAATTGGCACACCGTATTCTCAAACTTTGGTACTGGCTTTGGAATTTGGAAAAAAAATTTTCGACTATACCCAACGAATGCTGGGAAAAGACTTGACGGGAACCGGTAGACCAACGCGGTTACGCAGTTGATTCATTGTGTCAATCTAGGTATTTTGGAACAACTGAAAACTTTTCTCATAGTTTAAAAACTGATTAAAATAAATAACACACTATAAAAATAAGTTTTTTTGTCATTAATTTTATTCAAAAAAAAAAAAATCAAATATTCAAAGAGATTCATTGGAAACTTCGTATTTCTTAAATAGATCTACACTCTCTGCTGACTTATAACCATATACAATTTTAAAATTATTTAGTGGTAATTCATAATTCTCCCATAAAAATCCCAACAGTCTAAATTCACTCTTCGAAAACATGTTCAGAAGAATTTCCAAACAATCAGTTAGAACAAAAATTGGATGAGAATTCTTGTTTAGATCTTTATATAATTCCCAATAAGTAACCATAAAATTCTTTTAATCAAAATACCATTAATCTAAAGATTGTTTTTTAGTTTCCCAGAATTTGGTCCATTTGTTATTCCATGTTGTACATGACTGTTTTTCTACATATTTTGCTACAAACATCTTAATAAATTCTCTTATATGATTTTTTTATGTGTTTTTAACACCTCCCAGTTTGCCTCTCTCCTAAAAATAACAATGAAAATTTCCATTAAATAACCAACAACAATCAATATCATATTAACTTACGAATTTAATTTGAAGGCGTTCATTTTCATGTTTGTATTGGACCTTCAATAACTCATTTTCAAGTTTCTTCTTCAATAACTCGTTGTCTAGTTCCTTTTTCGCATTTTGCAATTGGACCTTCAATAATTCAGTATCTTTTTTCGATAACTCTAGATCCTTTGCTAGATTCGCAATCTCTACATCCTTCGCTAGATTAGCAATCTCTAGATCTTTTTTTAGCAAACTTGCAAGTCCTTTTTCACCATCCATTATCCTTTAAAAATCAAATTACCTATATTATTTGTATTTTGCTACTTACCAATATAACCTAAGGACGATATTCTGATGTATTTGAAATGAATCATAACCTAGATGTGGCAATTAAAAAAGATTCTTTTCAATTAAAATATATTATCTTAAGATTATCAATTTACATTTCTAGGCGACTATTGTGTAGTGGAACGAATGAAACTAAAAAAAAAAGAGAGTCGATATCACGTTAACAAGCGTTCATAAGTGGACAGCCCCTAATCGCAGACTATCACAATGTGGTGTTCTACTCGAGAGGTCTTTCATTCCGTGAACCTGCACCGACAAGTGACACTGATACTTGCTCCCTACGTGAAAATTTCTCCATTTTCTACTAACAGCTTAATAATAACACAGAGAAACTCCACGACAGAATAAATGTAAACATTAAATTGACAGTCAACATTTTGTTTCATCTTCCATGGCCTACTATTAAGTTTTCACAAAAAGTAAATCATTTGTATTTGTCATACAATGTAATGTTCAAATTAATTTTATTCGAAAATGGAGCGTTCTATCAATGTGAACCAAGAGTACTTTTTTTTCTGGACACATATGTGGTTTCCTAATTTTGCAACAACAGCTAAAAAAACGGGCATATAAAAAAATGTAGCATTTTTTAACTCCGACGTCCCCCGTGTGGCACGCCTCTGACGAAATATTTTCCATTCAGCCACATCAGTCAATTAAAGTTTAAAAGGTATAAAATCATACCAAATTTCATAAAATTATCTTGCACCGTTTTGGAAATATGTCAAAATAACCATCATCAGAGTTATGTCTTTAAAGAGCCATAGATCGTTAAAAAAGCGTTTTTCAATATATGTTTATATAAAGTTTTGGTGTTATTTTTGGACGTAATTTACGCTGTTTAAGTATGGTGCCTTAATTTCGGGACACCCTGTATAAAATGAGGTGCTTAGGTATATCAACAGCTATCTGTCAACTTAACGACAGCTACCTCTAAGATCGCACGGTCGTCGGTCGTGTAGGTGACGTCTTCTCTGCTCCCAAAACATTGGAAGCAGGTGTGCTCTAAGGAGCTATCTTGTCACCACACCTGTATATTGTGTATACTAGTGATATTCCTAGAACGGCTAAGACTGCACTAGTACTCTATGCTGACGATACGGCCATTCTCTCCAAACATCGGAAGAAAATAGTAGTACAAAAGAATCAGCAGCATGCATTGAACGACTTGCAAAAATGGTTGGTTACTTGACGGATCCAAGTCAATCTAACAAAGTGCCAGGCCATACTATTGGGGAAACTGCACGATGAGGTACCAGATCCTTTAAAGATAGACGGCTTCAAGGTGCCGTGGCAGGACTCAGTCCAATATCTGGGAGTAATACTGGATAAAGGACTGACCTGGAGCCCCCACATAAGGGAAACTGCTGCAAAGGCCAAGGGGGCAATGGTATACCCCCTGCTCAACAGAAGAAGCCACATGTCTGTCGATGGGAAACTGCGGTTAATAAAGTCCATCATGCGGTCGATCCTCACGTACAGATCGGCAGCTTGGGGATATGCCGCGGAATTTCATCTTAGACGGATACTATCGGCTGAAAGCATTTACCTCCGAATGGTGGTGAGTGCGCCAAAATTCATTAGTAACGAAGTAATTCGTTCTGATCTAAATTAACGACACAAGTATCCGCCTAGAGAAGTAAAGGCCCAAAAACCTGAAAGATAGGTCAAGCCGCAGCCATTAAATTGGGAGCTGTGAGATATCTTAAAAAAGAGAAAGTAAGTCCCAAAGACGACTATCATGGATAGATCAAGGATTCATAAGCACCAGGCCCGGAATCCTCAGAAAATACGGGGTTTGTTAATGGGTAAAAATCCCACACAGGCTGGAGTACGAGCTTCAGTACCTCTTACCGAGAAGATTCATTTTCCCCAGGGTCGCGTCTCCAAAAAAAAGAGGACTAAGCTAACGCTAATAACATTAACAGGAAGAAACTGGGAAATGTCTTAAACGAACAGAACAAGAGAAGCCCGGAGTACACCGGTGGGTCTGGAACTAGGTTTTGACTCGATATATGGGTATTGAAGAGGGCCAGTAGTGAAGACGGAGAGTGTGTGAAGTTTTACACACTCAAGAAAAGATGTTTTGTTGCTATAATAGGTAAAAAGGATTTGGCATAAGATAAGGTAAAGTGAACTAGAAAGTACAAAGTTATACCACTATGCCAATACTTAAGGTCCCTGCATGGATCTTTGAAGAATAAGGGGCAAGGGAGATATAAGTAACTTGGGCCGAATCTTCCATTCAAAGTTGGAAGATTGCCATGGTTGGTTGCTCATCAATTTACACATTTAGCCCTTATAAAAGATATATTTTAATAGGTAACATGACTCGAGCTTGGAGTTGGAAAAATTTAATCTATCAACAAAAGGTAATTATATGGGTGTAGTGCTTTATTTATTGCCTTTCAGAGAAAAGAACATTGTTTACGTATATGTACAGGGAAATAATAGAAGGAAACAGGATACTTGTTAGCTTTGCTTCGACGAGGAAGGGGCCATAGATGCATATTAAAGTTTGGATCATTGCAATTGAGGGATTTATTATGAAATTGATTTTTTACAACAAGGTAAGTTTCCATCAATTTAAGAGGAATAGGAATTTGTTTCGGGTTTCTATGTTTTACGAGTTCAATCATGATACTCTATTAGGAATTTGCTAGGTATTTTCTGGTAGCAGGAAGACATTTCACCATTTTATAAAAAAAGGAGCAAAAAATTGTGAAAATGATAAAAGGTGAGGTAAGAATAGATTACAGATGACTTTAAAGATTAGGTATTATTCTGGAATTGAACATAAGAATACTTATTGAGAACATCATACTACTGTACACGGTTACTTTATATTGAATTTGTAACTCAATATAGTAGTTTGTTTCCTTTTACAAGTACAGTACAATGCAAGTTTTTACAAGTCACAGTGCAGTATCTACCATTTTACAAATGAATTTTGGGAATCGCACACACTTATAGAGAATAAATTATATTATCATTAAATTAGTGGATACTGTAATGAATAGGATCATCAATAAGGAATATTTAATAGTTCAAGAAGAACATAAATTTTATAGATTAATTTTTAAGGAGAATAAGTATATACATTTTTATAAATATCGACATTTTAATTTTTTAAGAGATTTTTATTTCCAAAGTGTAAAGGTACTATTTTTTCGACATAGATATTGTATAAAATAAAATTGTAAAGCCAAAGTCAGTTGCTATTTCCGTTAAGAAATTTTCTCGGAAATTGTGCACTTATAGCAAGTAAAAAGAAGGTTAGAGGGCCTTTTAAAATAATTTCCTTTTTGAGAAGTGAATTAATATTAGTACAAAATTGAGTACAAGTAGGGATACAAAGCTTGAAAAAAAACTTGTGATGAGAGTGAGAAATGTACCAGATAAGATTCAAAGCTTTAAGGAAGAAGAAAATTAAAACAAACAATATTGTGGGGCGTTTGTAAAGTAAGGAAAGGGGAAGGATTAGAAGTAGATGGTGGATGCATAAGAAGAGGAGAGATACAGGGAAGGATAAACAGGAATGCAACATCGTCATTTATTACACACAGGAAAGGAAGGTAATTCGGTTAGCCATATAAGAGAAGAGATAATTTTACTCCGTCATTAATTCTAAGATTTAAATGAGATTACTTACCATTTAAATATAGTCGACATTACTATCAATTATCTAAGTTTATTTTATAGCTTACGCAAATAATTGTGATATTTTCATACAACAAAATGTCAAGGTATTTAATTCAATTTTAAATTAATCAAGTTGTTTCAACCCATATCAATGAGTGTCTGAAGGACCTAAGTGCATGTGCTGAATTTCAAAGAAGAATGAAAGTTGTATACAGATCAGAATATTCTGCAACCAATAAATTTGAAAGAATTGTGATTAGAAATATGAATGCTCAATTTAAAGAATATAAGAATAAAATTATAACTTTAGCTAAATTAGTTTTATTGAAAATATCTTTTCCTAAATAAATGGATGATATTCAGTGTTCTATTTGTTTACTATTTAAATATCCAGATTAATTTTATAAGTACAAAAATCCTGATAGAAAATGTAAATAATGCAGGTTATTCTAACGTTGCCTAGGGTTTTAATAATAGGATTTATTGATATTAACGGATACAGTTTGGATTCTGCTTACGGATAATAGTTCTGATAAGCCACTCGAAAGAAAGAGGACTCTCCAGATTCGGGGCGCTCTTAAATACTAAAACTAAGGGTAATTAAACAGTGTCGTACTTTAGCTAGAAAGCAATTACCGACTTATGACACCACCTACGACGTTACCGTTGTACTGATAACACTTGATCGGTACATTTTCATAGATACCGACAAAGCGCGGTCGCACTTTTCATCAATGCCGACAAAGGGCGGCTATCCTTTCCCACAAGTACCGACAAAGGGTGGTTAGACGTTAATCATAAAATATAAGAATCGTATGAAGATAACGATTGCGAAACCCTCTTAATTGACGAAAATACTTCTAACCAGGTTGCGACATACATAGGCGTCCTCTACTGGCAACATCGGCCCCCTCACAATGCTTTCATCTTAAACTAACGGGCCTAACCTAATTAACAATATTAGCACTATCATTATATACAACTCAAAGATTTCCTGATCGTGCCTCGACTTTGTCGTAAAAATAGAGAAGTTTTTACGTATATACAAAAGGGTTAAATCTATTTGACTTAAGAATCCCACAATAATGTAAAATCTATACAAATTGTAAGTGTTTGCTATGTAAATGTAGTAGATATTCTACTAAAACGCATTATCAAACACACTTACAATCAAATTTACATAAAAAGGGAATAGGTGTTTATTGAAATAATTTTTTTAATAATAAATTTGTCGTCTTAAAATGGAAAAACGTTTAAATTAATATGCATTAAAAGATTTATATACTTTTGTTAAAAAATAGGTATAAAATATGTGAGAGTTATACTAAAGATGAGTTAATAGGAGAAATTATAAAACAGTTTGAAAAGAAGAAAAAAGAAAGAGAAAATAAGAAAGTAAATTTTTCCATTTAATCAGGCTATAATAGCAGAACCAAGGAAAGGAAGAATAATGAAGAAAAAATGCAAAGAACGTGGTGAATGTATTAGAAAAGATCAAATACTATTACACAAATTAAATAAACTTAAACTACCACAGTTATATAATATTGCTAAAGAACTAAAAATACAATATATTACAAGATAAAAAAAAGCTGAGCTGATAGAACAGATCATCAGGCAACATGAAAAACATAAAAAAAGAAGAAGAAAACAAGAAATTGAATGATTTATTTGATGACATAGATATAGTAGTACCCCCAAAGAAAAAAAGAATAAAACAAATAAATGTGATATTTGTGGAAAGTATATTAAAGAAACTAGGCTACAGCTTTATAAATAAAACCTTATCCTGAACTCGATTTTATTTTAGTTGGAGTTTAGTTTTTTAAAGGTAGATTATTAACTTATCAACATAATAATAAAGAAGACAATACTGGAAGACATATCTTACTATATGGACTCAATTAAAGATAAAGCGAATAATCTTATTAAAAATGCTTTGGATATCCATAATAATATTAAAATTAATTTATAGTTGGAATGTGATTTTAAAACTTTAGAACAAGAAATGACACACAAGTTTCAACTACCTAATGTGATAATAAGAGGAGAACATGATTTAATTAATTACTGGGATGTTTAATGAGATTTATTTATATCCAGATGTGATGAATTAGAAGCTAAAGGATCAGGCTGGGCTCTAAGCAGAATAGATAATTTAAGAATTAATATTAACAAATATAAACCGTTAAGTGGAAGTTTGCACTACCAAAATGGATAGAAGATAAGAAAACATGTATCAATATAAAAAATAAAGATAATGAATGTTTTCGATATTCAATTTCAAGTGCGTTAAAAACACCAAAAAAAATCCACAAAGATGGGCACAATATCTCAAACCAGAATACAAAGATTTATTACATTTTAATGGAATTGAATTACTAATTAAAATTCAAGACATTCTTAAATTTGAAACACAGAATAAAATTAATATCACAGTATTCAGTTTTGAAGATACTACGTTCTATCCATTAGTTCACAATAAAAAACAAGAATATGATAAAAATATTGATCTACGTTTGTTGGGAAAAACTCAACATAAATTATCTCAAAGTTTATTGAACCCTATCAACTAGGTACCAATAAAAATAGGCAGCTTCTCGTCCTAATGTTACGTGCCGAACAGCATTCACAGTAATTAAAAAACGAACATTTAGGTTACTGCACATTTGGTCCGTGACAAAAATAATAGCAAGAAGAAATCTTGTAATTTCTAAATTGCACCCCTTGTAAAACAAAGCCAAGAAGTCGAGGAGGCAACGGGAATGCGATTGGTTAAAAAGCAGAACCTTCCCACCAATCTGAGACCAGGGGGTGTCCCCTTGGTGGTTTCAAGAAGAAAAAAACCCAAAAATCACTCTCTTCCTAAAGAACCCGTCGACTACAAAACATCCAGTGCTGAACTCTGTATTTTTATCGCTCTGTACCAGATCTTGTTCAATCCACGATTCGCTCTTAAGGGCGACTTGTTCATTGTCTCTGTGCTAGATCTAGTTTAACTCGTATTTAGTTCTGTATTCGTAATTCTTGTATGTTGTGCTCTCGTAAACCTATGCGAGAACTATCATAGTGATTAAAGTTAATGTAAATTGGAGCGACGGTGTTTCTCTGACCTTTAGAACCTTGCAACCTCTTCAATTAATAACGGTAGACCGTCTGGTCCTTTGATTCTCTAAAGAAACCACGCCAGAGTAAGAAGTGAATTACAACGTGTGTGCCTATTGAGGCAGTCATTATTGTTAGGCAGGATCTCAAGAAGCCCCTGGCCTAAACAACTTTATTTTCAAAATCATTATTGTTGGATTAAAAGTTTAAGTCGATTATTAAATAACCAATTAAAAATTGATAGATATAAAAAATATTTCTGTAGAAGATATTTAAATTATAGTACTACAACTGAAAATGCTGTTAAAAAACCAAGTAATATGTAATAATAATCAAACCTGTTTGCCTGTTATGCCTAAATATAAAATAGAAAATGAAATAAAAATTAAACTAAAAATATCGTTTAAAAATATTCAGAGAATGCTTAGACACCCGTATGTGATTTATTGTGATTTTGAATCAATGTTAAAGCCAATTCAGACGTAAACTAAATCCAGAAAAATCATATACTTAGAAGACTCAGCTACATATTCCTTGCAGTTATGGACTTTGTATAAAGAGTGTCTATGGAAATATCCAAAATCCTTTAGAAATTTATAGAAGACAAAATGCTGATAAAAGATTTATAGAACGAATCACAGTACATGCGAAAACAATATATAAATTATTAAAGGAAAATAAAATTATGACAGATGTAAATCTAAAAGATTATAGAAAAGCAAAGGAATGCTATCTATGCAAAAAAGATTTTACTGAAAAAAACCTAAAGGTCAAGCAGCATGATCACTATACAGGCAAATATGAATTTGCAGCATGTAGAAACTGAAACTTGAAATATAAACAACCACTATTTATTCCAGTTCTATTTCATAACTTGAGTTCATATGATTGTCATTTGTTTATTAAGAATTTCAGTGAGGACAAAAGTAATCTGAAGCTAATTGCAGATAATGAAGATAAATACATTTCATTCAGTAAAGTTTTAAGAATGGATGACGGTAGCTATATTGAATTAAGATTTATAGATTCATTCAGGTCCTAGCAAGTAGTTTAGACACTCTGTCATCTAACTTAGAACATGAACAGTTGAGAGAAATGAAGAAATACTATAGCAATACACAGCTACAAGCATTATTTAGAAATCAAGGGTCAAAGATAATTAGAAAAGGCATATATTGTTATGAATATATGGACTAATTTGAAAGATTTGAAGAAACTTCTCTTCCTCCAATAAATAAATTTTACTCCTCACTAACAAAGGAAGATATAAGTTGATCAGAGTACGATCATGTTCTAACAGTCTGGAAATATTTTGAAATCAAGAATCTAGGTGAATGGCATGATCTATATCTAAAATTAGATGTTCCTAAATCTAAATTTAGATTATTAGAAATATAGTGACGTTAGTTTTGAGTTATTAACAGATTATGAGATGTATTTGTTTTTCGAAAAAGGAATTCGTGGTGGAATATCTTAATGCAGTAATAGATACGCGCTAGTGAAGCCAGAAATACATATTAATGGTGAACAAATTTCTGACTTTACTCAAATTCATTATATTGATTGTAATAACCTTTATGGCCATTCATTATATCAGAAATTACCTCAAAAGGATTTTCAATGGGTGGTCATTGATGAATTATATGTATATGTCGGAGATTTATTAGTCCTTAAGTTATAATTGTACCATTAGAACCGATAATAGATGAGGGGCAGGCTGACAAAGCCATCTTGAAGATAAAGCATTGTCAAACGAGGTCACTACTACCGACATAATTAAGTGCCCACGTGTGGGATTTGTCCATGGGAAATAGGGACTAGCAGGTACTCCCCTTGGGTCTTAAGGACCACTCGAGCAGGGAAAGTTAAGAAAAGAAACAAGAACAAGTAGTTAAGAGATAGAAGGGCAGAAGAGCGGTCGAGTAGTAGTGAATTAGCGTTAGTTTGCCTTTCTACTTTTGCTTTTTTTTCTATAAAATAATATAACGCTAAATATAGAAAACGTTCCTAATATTACCCAAACATATATAGTACAATGTTGCTTCGTTTTGCCGCTATAGGGCGTCAAAATTCTCAAATTAATAGAGTTTTTTTGAAATCATTTCTAAACGCCTTTATCGATTTTCACTAATTTTGGGACTAAGAGTTACAACATATATTGGCGTATTTTGACGTAGATGGGATCTTTTTTTAATGTATGAAAATAGAAAAAATGACGAGTGGTTCGTAAATAAAAGCTTGTATTTTTGTTACCTCCTGTACAAATAGTTTCTTTTTTTTTTGTTACTAGATGACTTTATTTTGAAATTTTTTGGTCTGTTGTAAAATTTTCGCCAGACACACAGTTTCTCTACAAAAAATAACTTACGAGTACTTTACATTTTATCATTTCGGAATGAAAACACATTTTACATGAAAAAAGTTAAAATTCTACATAACTACCAACTACACACACCGTCAAAAATCTTGGACCCTCTGTATAAACAAGGTTTATTGTTTATTTATTTGGTTATATTTTATAATGGTTAAAAGTTTGTTATTTTGCAAACAAAAAATAATAATAAATATAAAGATAAAGATGTTGTTGGGCATTAAAATTTTTATTTACAAATATGATCAACACGTAGTTGTATAATAATTAGAGGGTCTAAGACTTTTGACGGTATGTATAGTTTGATTCTTATAACAAATGTTCAAAATGTTTACCGTTTTCCTGAATACATAAACTAATTCTTTTAAAAAAATTAAACTGCACTTTGGGCATCCTGTTGGGCTTGTTTTTAAACTAATTTGCAGCACTGAAAATTCTTTGCAGTAATTCAGCTTTCGTAGCAATGGGGGAAGCATATACTTTTGATTTAAGAGCGCCCCACAGGATGAAAGAGGATGCAGAAAGAGAAGAGCGGCGTGTTCGGTAAGAGTAGAAAGACCGAGAGAACGCCCCCAGGGCGGAATCACGGGAGAAGATGGAGAGTGACTTGCTCTCTCCGGCGGTCTCGGTGGGTTTACTCTTCAGGAGATCCTAAGTGGAAAGTACCAGGGGGATGTTCTACCTGGTCTCAGGGGCGATCTGGCTTCCAGCACTCCGTACGGGGGAGCAGGTGTAGGGATGACGAAGCGCCTGAACAAATCAAGCGGAGAAGGTCAGGAATACTGGATGGACCTGCTGAAGGACGCTAAGGACCGTCTCGACGCGCTCGACAGACTGCTTAGGGAGTCGTATTAACCTAAGCAGGAAGCCATCAACGCGGTAGCGGGGATCAGAAGCGTTCTCCAAGGCGTCAGGGTGGAAGACGCCATTGCCTGTGAAATCCTAGAGCTGAGGCAGGAGAATCTGATTTTCAGGGAGAGGCTCGCTCAATTGGTATCGGGTGGGAGAGCCGTGGATTCGTTCTAGGTTTCCTGTCACAGCGAGACAGAGCAGGAGAGGGAGACTGAGGAACAGAGGCGGAGAACTTGAGACCTTGTTGACAACGGGGAGTTGGACAAGGCTCTTCAGGAAAGGTGAACGGAAGGACTCTTCGGGGCTAGGTCTATATCATTTGGGAATAATATCACACAATCTGACAAGTCGCTGACGGAAGACGCTGAGCAAGCATTTCTTTACTAAAAAACTGTTTACCACGAAGTACGTGGAACATTAAGATTGTGTCAAAACTCATAGTTGTTCATCTTTATAGTTCAACATAGAGTAGTTTGAATCTTGTTTTCTTCGATAATAAATAAAGTTTATTTTTATAACAAGCTTCTTCAGATCAAGTGTTTAATTCCCGAAATGAGAGATATTCGTAGCCCAAATTGACTCATTCGGCCGAATTAGTAAAATATCGCCATATTTTCATGATTCCAGGCAATTCTGCATTATTTGGTCACTTTAGAACTATTTACAGTTGTTTTGAACGTTTTCCACCGTTTAAAGCTTATTTTGTCAAAGTAAGTCGATTTGAACAAATTTTGTGACAAACTCATCGATTCTGACCGTTTTCATTTTTCTCTGCGTGTTTTAGCCACATTTGTACATTTTCTCGAAATGGGAGTTATTTGAAGCCCAAATTGACTCATTCGGCCGAATTAGCAAAATATCGCCATCTTTTCATAATTCCAGACAATTCTGCACTATTTGATCACTTTAGAACAATTTACAGTTGTGTTGAACGATTTCCACCGTTTAAAGACTATTTTGGCAAAGTAAGACGATTTGAACAAATTTCGTGACAAACTCATCGATTCTGACCGTTTTTATTCGTCTCTGCGTGTTTTAGTTACATTTACAAGTTTACCCAAAATTGGAGTTATTTGAAGCCCAAATTGACTCATTCGGCCGAATTAGAAAAATATCGCCTTATTTTCATGATTTCAGACAATTCTACATTATTTGGTCACTTTAGAGCAATTTACGTTCAAATAGAACGTTTTCTACCGTTTAAAGACTATTTTGGCAAAGTAAGTCGATTTAAGCAAATTTCGTGGCTGTCATCGATCTTGACTGTTTTCATTCTTTTCTGCTTGTTTTAGCTATATTTGCAAATTTTCCTGATATTTGAGTTATTAGAAGAGTAGTTATGCAAGTCCGGTACGGTAGTATGTGCCGTTTTCGCACTCTCGATATTACGTGCTATTGCGTTATTTTTGTCGTTCCGTTATTTCTCTGCTCTGTGGGGGAATGGGCGGTTATCGTACCGTTAATTTATTGGTGTATTGCGAATGTTACTTTTTTGTTGTTACGTAAAGATTAACATGGAGTCTTATGGCAGAAACTTTGTCTTTACGTTAAGGATGACGTTATGTGTATCTCTGTCCCTCTTTAGGGTTGGGGGGGTAGGAGGAGACAGGAGCGTGGGTCTCCAGTGGAGACAGGTCCGTACCCGTGGGTTGTGCGCGTGTGCAGTGTTCCCCAAAAACTTAAATTCAAGTAAGTAAAAAAAAAGTTCTGTCCTAATATTTTTATTTCTTAGCACATTAGAATACTAACATAAGTGAACAATACTATAAACTAATATTAGACGTTTTTTGTAATACATTAGTACAATTAATACAATGATCCGTTGTACGATTTCGGAACCCGTGAGAATAACAATTTACATTTTTTTTCGATATCCGGTTAATCGTCCGTTGTATGACTTAAATTTGTTAACTTGAGTCAAGACTAAAGTGCTCGTAAGACTATGTATCAAAGCTGCTTGATAAAAATTGTCGTTTATCGTCATAAGGATTTAAAGCAATTTAATTTTGTTAAACACTATAAACTTCATGATTGTAAGAACGAACAGGGCGTTAGGCTACCGATGCGATTTTATAAATTTTTAAACAGTCTATGTAATCGTTAAACGTTAATTTGTTCCGTGTAATAGTATGTTTCACTTCTTTCGCTTTTTTGGTAACCTTTTCATCTTGAATCTTAAAACTGTACATTTTCGATCTAAGTCCTACAAAATGAGAAATGATTTTTCCATTTATCTCGTCCTTCATTAGTCCTAAGACTTTTTTATTTAACAGAGGGATATTGTACTGATTATTAGCAGGATAATCGGAGGTATCAAATTTAGTTAGATCTCTCTTCATGACTTCTTCGTAAATGTAATTGCAATAGAGTTCGTAAATAAAGCTGTCAGTGTCCACGTATTATCGGCCACAAAAGTGGTCGATCATGCTAAGATTCAAAATCACTTGACGCGTATTCCGAGCGAGACGCCTTATCAGTTTACAAAAAATGATCCACAGATCCAACAGACATGTGTTGAGCGAATAAATTTAGAATTTTACATCGAATACCAAGTTTGACGGAATATTTTCAGGATAATTTCAAATAAATCAATTCGGCTAGTAATTTTCTACCTTTCACTTAACAATCAAGTGATTTTTATGTCGCAAAAGTTCTTTAGACAAAAGATGACATAAACAGCGTTTTCCGTAATGCATACGTTAAAAGGAAAAATTTCAAAATACATTTTTTTCGGAAATACAGTACGATCGAGAGAAAATAAACTTAAAATTTATATAAATAAATGACAAAATTAAAAATAAACAATTCTAATAGCGGGTTAATCCCCCATTGGCATCAATGACGTCTTGTAGCCTCCGGCTCATTGAACCCACAAGGTTTTGACACAAGGGTGAACCTCTAACCGCATTCTAGATTTGGTTGCAATGTGCCACCAAATCTTCGGTAGTACGTTCATTATTATTGTGTCACCTTTGAACCATTAGGCCCCATAAATTTTCTATAGGGTTTAGGTCTGGTGAATATGCAGGCCAGGAAAGATTATTTATGTCTGGATGCTCGTGATACCAGTCTCTCACGATGTTTGCGCGATGTATCCTACAGTTGTCATCAACATAATTGATGACGGGCATTTCTGCCACATGATACAAAGTACGAACAGAAGGAAACATAACTTCATCGAGCATCCGAACATACTCAATAGAATTCGCCCTTGTTTCAAAACTTGCCAGTTCGCCGGAACCATCAGCAGACATCCACCCATAGAAGTTAACCCGTATTCGGCCGGACCTTCTGTTCGATACAATATAGCGTTCATCGTACTGAGTATTATGAGGTCGCCATAAATGTAGCTTGCCGTTTTCGCTTGACAAAAAATTTTTTTCGTCAGCAAAAATAGCATTTGCTCGATCAAAATTTAAATACTCTTTTTCACTGTATTAGGACCATAATATTTAGCATCAGGAATTGAACCGATGTAGTTTTGATTTCTTTTAACGTTAAAGAAATGAGAAAAGTATCCTTTTTTTAATTCGGTAAGAGCAAAAGTTTTCGGAAAATCGGAAAGGGGAGAAGTAACAAAATTATGACTGTGAATAATTTTAATTTTTGGACCTACTTCGAGCATCATTATTTTAGTTCCATTATAAATTGTACAAGGCTTTAAAGAATTCTCAACTCAAAATTGCAATATTAATTGTGAATTATAAGCTTTAGTGTTGTGTGCAATAGCTGTGTAACCTACATGCTTTTTAGAAATGAACCAAGTACAAAATTCTTTATTTGTTTTAAAAGTGTGCCTAATTCCATTTAAATAATGTGCAATTACGCAATTGGCTTCATAGACGCCCGTTTCTTATTGAGCTTCGTAATCAAACTACAGTAGGCGCTCGATTATGTGAACTAATTCAAACCTAGGGTGTTCATAATATCAAATTGTTCATATAATCAAAAGTATTTTATTTTCATGTTATGTACTTATTACATTTTACTAAAGTATTGTGTAATATGTTTTTGGACTTTTTTCGCTGCCAAATTATTTTGCAGTACTTTGTCTCGGCACTTTCGTAGCACCAACAAGTTGTTAACTTCGAATATGTTTCTTTCCGCCCAACGAATAACCGTATTAAATGCATCCAAAGCTTCTGATGAAGTTACGTCAGTTTTCTCTTGGTGAGCTTCATCTTGATCTTCATTGCTTTCCCAATCGTCATCATTAATGTCGCTTTGTGGCTCTTCCTCTAAATCCTCGTTCCATCTTTGAATCTCATCTTTAGAATAAACTACTTGTTGGTCAAGTTCCTTCAGTAAACTTACGACTTCCAGCTCGGGCTCTTTAGTCTCACTTTTATATCGTTCCTTCAAAATACTAAGGGGAATATCCTCTTCAGAATATTCCTCGTTCTTACTTCCTTCAAAGTTGAGAATGTTTACAAAGCACTTCCTAATCGTATCCGCCTGAAGTCTACTCCATGCTCGAGAAAGATTTATAACAGCATCTTTAATTGTCAGTTCTTTGAGGAGTTTTGATAAGTTTTCAGATTTCGAAGAGACAATCGAAGATAGCAAACTTGACCTGTAGTATAGTTTAGTAATACGGATCACATTTTTGTCCATTGGTTGTATAAGTGGCGTTACATTTGGGGGCATATAAAATGCAAAAATATTTCCATCGTTTGATCGTAGATTCTCTGCCGGAGGATGACTGGGAGCGTTGTCCAATAGTAGAATTGCTTTTGCAGGAAGCCCTACTTGTTTCAAATATCTTCTGACCTCAGGCACAAATGTTCTGTGGAACCAGTTTTCAAAAATGGTCGAAGTCATCCAAGCCTTTGCGGAATAGTCATAATCAACTGGAAGCGTAAAGTTCTTGAAACATCTCGGATTCTTAGCTTTTCCTATTACGAGCGGTCGAATTTTATGTGCTCCAGTTGCATTCGTACAAGCAAGAAAAGTAAGCCTTGCTTTCTCTGCCTTTCTTCCGGGAGCAGATTTTTCATCGCTTTTAACTAAAGTTTTATCAGGGAGTAATCTCCAGAAAAGGCCCGTTTCATCTACATTGTAGATTTGTTCATTCACCAAATTTCCCTTTTCAATGATGGAACGCAGATCTTGTTTAAATGGTTCGATCATTTCAGGATTAGTCGACAATTTTTCACCAGAAATTTTCAGAAATCGAATGCCATATCTGCGTTTAAAATTTTGTAGCCACCCGTCACTGGCAAAAAACTTCTCCTTTTCTTTTAATTCCCCGTATAATAACTTAGCTTTGGTTTTTAACAGTTCGCTTGTAACTGGTAGATTTTTACACCTCTGTTTGCAAAACCATTCATAAAGTCTTTTCTCCATTCTAGGCATCTCACCTTTTTTCAACGTTCTTCTTTTAAATTTTTCACACGCACATTGCTATGTTACTTTCAATATGTTCAATTTATTTTTGTTATAGCACAAATTGTAGATTTTGCGACACCATACTTTTTTGATAAACTTGTAACACTCAAACCATTCTCTAAACTTTTTATAATGCCGCTTTTTACTGATAAAGTTAACACTTTTCGCTTCATAATGATAAACTTTGCATAAACTTGTAATGTGCATCTGTCGTGGTATACGCAAGCCATACACTGATGAAATTAACCTTTCGTCCCTTTCGAGCCTTTCGACATTTTCGGGGAAGTCCCTATTAATGTGGGAAGGAAAATGTTACATTTTGCCATTTGCCATTTTGCATTATTGCCAACTAGTATTGTTGTTCACTTAATCGAGAGCAACGCTGTTCACTATATAGAACCTGATGTTATTTGAAATAAGTGTTCATTGTAGCGGGTAGTTCACATAATAGGGTGTTCATATAACCGAGCACCTACTGTATATGTATTTTTCCGTATAAGTAAAAAAATTACTTTTTTTGTCAGCTTCTAGTTACATTATAGCAACATATAAGTTCCCATATAATAAATTACGCCGTAAATCTTGCTGACAATGTAACAATTTTCATATAAATAAGAAAATGTTCTAGATTAGAATTAATTAATATCTAATATTGTTACTGTTGTTACCATTAAGTTAGAAGTCAGTTGTAATAAATAAAGTTTTTTTTTTTAATAAAGAAGAACGTTACGAATTGTTAACTTTCTCCATTACAAATACAAGGCTGTTTACAAATACCACCCTTTTGCATTTTTTGCTGCATGTTGCATGCGTGCACTGCAGTATTGTCATACATTTTATTACAATTGAAGCACTTTCCTGAACCACAATTATGGTATATCCCCCTGATGCGAATTTTATTACATTCCAAAGTGTTTTTTCGTGATTCGTGGTACCAAGATGTTGATTAGACGTGGCCTAATTCTTGATACGTCTAGTTAGCAATGGACTGAATGCTTGCTGCGTTCGAAGGACCACCCTGAGTTCGCAGTCTCAGAGACACCGTGTTCGTGCAAATGAAGAAAACAAAAACCCTTTTTAACGGTAACTAAGGTTTATTGTTCACCACCAATTTCGAGTAATTTAGCAAAGGAGTAACAATTTTTCGTGACAAGTAAACTAGTATACTAATTAACTGTGTATAGGAATCGTGAGTAAAATAATCGCCTATGAGTAACGTGCAAACTACAGAGTTAAGAGTCGACGGAGACGCACAAGAAGAGGCGGATTTTTCTTCTTGCAAAATCTTAAATACTAAAGTTAATGGTAAGCGTACATAGGCGTACCAGAAACCAGGAGGTCATCATCGGCACTTCTTCTAGATTTGTCCTTGTAACCTGCCTAACTTTAACAATATAATTGGGTTTTATTTGAGGGCGGTTAAGACCAGAATCGAGAACGTGTCTAAA
This sequence comes from Euwallacea similis, assembly GCF_039881205.1. NCBI lineage: Eukaryota > Metazoa > Arthropoda > Insecta > Coleoptera > Curculionidae > Euwallacea > Euwallacea similis. The sequence goes on from NW_027098669.1 coordinate 380,355, forward strand.
TTCTAATACGCACAAAAGGTCGGCGAGAGTTCTATTACATAGCTAGTCTAAAATCAAACGAAATGCGGACCAACATCTGGTCATACGGGCAAAGTGGCAAGAAAAACTAGTAATGTTCATAGGCGTAGCACACGGGTTCCTTACATATTAGTCACAGATTTAATACTAGGCTTATGAAGAATACAACTTATCGAACTAATAGATTAAATTAATTATCGGATATTCTGTCCTCTACACAAGCCCTAACAACTTAAATTGAAAACGTGATTCATTGGGAATGGGACATGGCGAAACCCGAGATAGGGGACACCAAAATATGACGATTGGACGCAATATGCCTTATATCAATGTTGCGCATTTCAGAGTTACAGGGTGTTAAAAGTTAAAATTTTATTTTAAAATTCCTTAATAACTTTTTGTGTTTTCATAGCATCAACACCAAAATCGGTGTACTTAGGTTTTGTAAGATGCCAAATAAGGATTTTGATTTAATTTTTATGAAATGTCTAGAGGGCGCTAGTTACAACCCATCGCTTCGATATATTTGGTCATATTTTTTTATGAGTGCAACTAAGGTCAAATTTTATTCAATGTATTGAAAGAGAGTTTATTTTTACGCAAAAAAAGTATTCTTATTCAATCCCGATATCTCTCTTCGTTTACGAGATTTTTACCAATAAGCTAATTCGTGTCGTGCCATTTCAAATCCTCAAAAAGGGAGGTGGCTGTGATTCACTTGCATAGCAACGCATTACTTAGCCATTGTTACTTTAGCTTTTCAAAGTAATTAGACTCTTTTCTTGTCATTTGCTCTTTTTAAGTAAAAAATAGTAATTTAAAAGTAAAAATGCCAAGGCATAATGACTTTTCCTTTAGTGAGATGCGCGATATGATTTGTGTTTTTGCTCAATTGCATTTTAACGGTCGTGCTGCAGCATGTAGTTATTTTGAATTATATCCCAACCGACAACAACCCAATCACAAATTATTCAGAAACCTGTACAATCGTTTGGGAGAAACAGGCTCTTTTCGCCCTCAAAGCCAAAACAATGATGCTCGAAGGACTATCCCGGTTGAACAGGAAGAAGAAGTTTTAGTACGAATTGCTGAAAATAAAATATTAAGTACACGCCGGTTAAGTGCAACGATGGGAATGAGTCAATCGTCTGTCTGGAGAATTTTACATAAAGAAAAATTCCATCCATATCATTTAACACCTGTTCAAAATTTGCTCGTTGAAGACCGTTCTGCTCGTTTAAGATTTGCTCAATTTTTGCAAGAGAAACAAAACGAAGATCCAAATTTTTTGAACAAAATTTTATTTACTGACGAGGCAACTTTCACACGCCGTGGAATTTTCAACTGGAAAAATAGCCATTTATGGGATTTTGAGAATCCAAATGCTGTACGAGAAACACATTTCCAACACGAATTTAAGATAAACATTTGGTGTGGTGTAATAGGTGACTTTTTTATTGGTCCTTTCGAACTTCCAGCCAATTTAAATGGCCTTCGGTATTTAAATTTTTTGCAAGGACAACTTAACGAACTTCTCGAAGATGTTCCATTATATTTACGTCAAAATATGTGATTCATGCAAGACGGAGCGGCTCCACATTTTTCTCTCCAAGTACGCCAACATTTAAACAATGTTTTTCCACATCGATGGATCGGTCGTGGAAGTGAATTTCCGTGGCCTGCGAGAAGTCTAGACCTCAACCCATTGGACTTCTCAATATGGTCAAGTATGAAAGCAATTGTATACAAAGGGACAATTAGTACTCGCGAAGAATTATGCCAAAAAATTCAACAAGCAGCTGATGAAATTAAGAAGAACGTCGATATACAATTTAGAATAAAAAGATCTTTGAGAAAAAGGTTAGTAAAGTGCATTGAGGTGGAAGGTGGTCATTTTGAACATTTGCTTAAATAAAACTTATTTTTCATTTGTTAATGGCTTTTCATTTGTTTAATGCGGCAAAATATTTATTTGAAAATTAATAAAACCGAGTTAAAATGGAAGGACACGAATTAGCTTATAGGTAAAAATCTCGTAAACGAAGAGAGATATCGGAATTGAATAAGAATACCTTTTTTGCGTAAAAATAAACGCTCTTTCAATACATTGAATAAAATTTGACCTTAGTTGCACTCATAAAAAAATATGACCAAATATATCGAAGCGGTGGGTTGTAACTAGCGCCCTCTAGACATTTCGTAAAAATTAGATCAAAATCCTTATTTGGCATCTTACAAAACCTAAGTACACCGATTTCGGTGTTGATGCTATGAAAACACAAAAAGTTATTAAGGAATTTTAAAATAAAATTTTAACTTTCAACACCCTGTAACTCTGAAACGCACAACATTGATATAAGGCATGTTGCGTCCAATCGTCATATTTTGGTGTCCCCTATCTCGGGTTTCGCCATGTCCCATTCCCAATGAATCACCCTGTATATTTTAGTTCCTTAAGTGTATTTTGATTTAAAGTTGAAGAACGATTGTGCTTTAGAGACTTGAGATAACGTGTAAAATTTGAAATGCTGTAATTATGATTATAGTTATCGCAATGTTTAACTTTTGGAGCTTTTCCTTTCATGTGTTGTTTAGATTTAATATGTCGTATCCAATTCGATTTGGTAATGTCAGTATTACACTTAGGGCATTGCACAGTATTATTATATTTATCGGTATGTTTCGTTTTTAAATGGCGTGCCCAGTTTGAATTTCTTACTTCAAGTTTACATTGTTCACAATGCTTAACTTTTTTATGTATATTATTTTCTTCATTTATTTTAAAAATGAAGCTTCTTGCAGTGTCATCAAGAACGGCTCATGAACTTGCGAAAAGCTCACTGCGGTTATGATGCTTTATCTTGTTATTTATCATAATTATTATTAAAAAAAATATTTTTTCAATTTTTTTTTGATATCTTAACCCTTAAAAGCCCCGCATTACATATAAGTAATACAAATAATTGTAACTGTAGTTTCACTTGTTGAAGATAGTTACCACTTTGTTCACGAGATTACGGCACTAGTATCATCAAAAAAGGTGTTTCTATCAGTTTAATGTGTAATGTAGTGATTATAGGTTATGTGCCTATATTTATTTATCAGCAAAGTTACAGTATTGTTTGAAAACAATAAAAAATGGACATACGATTGGAGTAAGTATTCAAACAAAACCAATTTTATACATTTAATGTTTATAAGGAATGGAAAAACCTTAAACACAAGGTAAGTTCGCCTACTGACATCAATTTTACAAAGCATAATTTTTTTTTGCAGTAAAAGGGTTCTAAAAGTTACCGTTACATATATGTAACGCTAGGCTACTCCACTATTGTTTATTCTTCATTTTCTAGAAAGGGGTTTACGCTTGAAGAGGCCCTTCAAATATCCTACAGTGAAGACCTTGACGTAGATGTAATATATACTGAACCTCCAGAAGTTAATTCTTTTACTGATGAAATATCCGGGGATGAGGACGTCGAACTAGGCGATTTAGACCATCTTCATGCTCGGCGGCTCGGACGGCTCCTGGCTGGTGCAACAATAAAATTGAAAAATTGCTCTACGGTAGGCATAGAAGAAGAGAATATTTTGTTGCAAACCTTACAAGTTAGTACTCATCGAAACGAGTTTAAATCAACTTCAATTCAAAAAATTTGCCGCGAAAAATTTAATCACAAATGGATTAAAGGAATATTTCTAAATGTGAACACCCAATTTGATACGCCTGATTATTCCAAATATGCTAAGCTTTCGCCTGTAGAATTGTTTGAATTATTTTGGAATAGTGATTTGTTTCAGTATTTGGTAGACGAAACAAAAAAGTATGCATCCTTCAAAAATCATGCGGATCCGCGTTTGACCATCAATGATATCAAATGTGCTATAGGAATTCTTATATTGAGTGGCTATAATGAAAGGTCCGGTAAACGATTTTATTGGGACTTTCAGTCAGATATGGGAAATCCTTTGGTGAAAGATTCCATGAGAAGAAATAAATTTTTTCAATTCATATACACTGCGCCAATAATAATCATTTAGACTCTAACGAAAGCAGGAAAAATCCGCTCACTAATGGACAGATTGAAACAATCATTTTTAAAACATTTTGTACCCGAAGAAGAAATCAACTACGATGAATCAATGGTTAAATACTATGGTAAACACTCATGTAAACAATTTATTAGGGGGAAACCAATAAGATTCGGTTTTAAAATGTGGTGTCTAAATTCGAAAGATGGTTACCTAATAAATTTTGATCTTTATCAAGGAAAGAACCCTAGATCAAATGAAACTGATGAGGTGTTATATGGTAAAGCAGCAGCACCGTTAAAAATGATGATCAGGGAAATGCCACAGAGTAAAGTGAAATTGCCCTATCAGGTTTGTATTGATAATCTGTTTACAAGTGTTAATTTACTGAATGATATGCGCAGTGAAGGATACTGGTGCACGGGAACCATTAGGGAAAACAGACTGCCGAAAGGAATACCGCTTCCAACAAAAAATGACTTAAAAAATCACCTCGTGGTGAATACCATTCTGCGATTGACCGAGAAACTGATATTATCTTTGTGCGTTGGGTGGACAATAATATTGTAACAGTTGCATCAACATGTTACGGAACCCACTTTCTCAAGTTAAAAGATATTCTCACAAAGATAAGAAAGTTATAACAGTTGGAAGACCTAATTTGATAGGTAAATATAACACAGCGATGGGAGGAACCGATCTGATGGACGAAAACATAGGAAGATATCGCATTGCCATACATTCAAAAAAGTGGTGGTGGGCAATATTCAGTTGGCTTTTGGATGCATCCATACAAAATGCATGGGTTCTTTATAAAAAATCCGGAAAATCGATAAGTCAAATTCAGTTTAGACGAGATATAGTAAATACCTATTTTGCGAAATATGGCACGGAATCAAAGGGCGCCGGAAGACCATGTGCATCATTCTCATCTAGTCAAGAAAGTAGAGTAGGCGACGATATTCGATACGACAAAATAGATCATCTACTAGTTTACGTCCCAAATAAGAAGAGACGGCGATGTGCTATGGAGTTATGTACTACTAGTGCCCGCACAATGTGCAAAAAGTGCGATATTGGACTTTGTTTGACATGTAACTTACAATTCCACACTAAGTAACTTCTATGTATAATATGTTTGTAACTTTTCCTTATGTGTAGGCTACAAAGAATGTTGAAACCGTTCACATTTCCGTTTACAATTGAACACGGTAATGTAATAGCTTAGCGTTACATATATGTAACACGGTTTTTTTATATGTTTTCATAAATAAACTAAAACAAACATTAAATATGAGTTAATTTAAATATGTAAAACTTTGGATTTTACATTTATTATAAAATGTGACAAAAATAATTAATTCAGGCTTTTAAGGGTTAATATTTTAAGAGATATTGTAAATCTCTTAAAATACAGTGCGGTGAGGTAACTTAAGGACGAAGCTGTTCTTTAAAACTTTCGAGTAAATAATGATGGCCTGAAATTTTAAAATACACAATCAATTCTTTTTTAATGGTATCATCAAGCACAGGTTTTTTATTTAGAACTCAATACCAATCAATTTTGTGTTTAAATTTTTTAAGTAAAGAGGTTGGTAACGTTTGGTATAGTGAGACGTTTTCCCAGTTTAACTCATCTTGAAAGCCATCAATAAATTGTGGAGAAAGTTTTTGACACTGAGATACACTATTCCAATCTAGTTTGTGTGCCCATTTCCTCATAAAATTTTCAGAAAGATTTTTTGTAGTACATATTTAATTCCAATGAACTAAGTCTGAAAATTTTTCAATAAACGGTACCGAGAGATTTTGTTGTATGGATACCCACTGCCAATCAACCCCGTTTTTGAATTTTCGTATAAATGTTTCTCTTAGTTTTTGGTACATCGAAATGCGTTTCCAATTAAATTTATGTTGAATATCCTCTATAAATGCCTTATTTCACTAATTAAATTCCATGTGTGGTTGTCTAAAGTGCATAATTTATGTACTTTGCTGCTGCATGCTGCATGCTAGGCTAACTTGAGTACATACTTGGCATCAGTGTAGAATTTTACTAAAGATTGTGTACTTTTTCCTTGAATTCTATTATAATTATAAGCAGAAACAAATATAGATAGTACCGAAGGTAGTAAAAAACATAATGTTGAAATTAAATACACGATTTTATAATTCATGTTGCAATTTATTTATAACAAATATTTTATTTTTGCAAAAATTTAAGACATCACTAGTAAATGGTTTTCCTTTAGATAAGTAGTACAAAACAAGTAAACATAAATGACCACAAATTGGCGGATTAGTGTAGTTTTATCGGAATTATAATATAAATTATCTTTGCCTAAATATTTAATCAGTTGGAGGTTGGAGTGGTCTCGCATCACCGTAGGAATCAAAATAATATTAACAACTTTTAGTTTTAAAGTAACGGACTCAATAACTACCGTTTTCATAACTATTTTCTAAATTTAGAATGCCACATTCATTTATTTCAGGATAAACAGGAAGTTCGTCTTTCATAAAAACTCCTCTAAAATGTTTTAAATTTAATTTTTTAGCTAGTAATGTTATGTCTAAATTAATAAGTGGTTTTATTATGCTTTTTTGTGAGGCACTTTTCAACTTTTTTTATCCCCGCTACAACATTTAAATGTTTTACATCTGATTCTAAATCTTTCATTTTTTTGTTATGTCGTTTCTGTTCTTCCAACGTTGCAGCTTTATCTTGCATTACTACCGTTTGCATTTACTACCGCTGAAGCAATCGAAGCTCCACCACCCAACAGCGCACCTAAAGCTCCGAAACCAGCGAAAACTAAAGGGAGGAATCCATCGGTATGATTAACTTTAAGTTGTTCATAAGAAATGTCTAATTCTAAACCCTTTTTTTCAGTTTGGCATTTTTCCAACTTCTTTTTTTGTTTATCGGTTAATATTAGTACTTGTTTTCCGTTCACAAGTTGCTTATACTGTAATCGCACTGTAACGGTATTTTGCCTTTTATAAGCCCGTTTAATTTTTTGCATTTGATAATCAGTTAATGTAATTGTTATATTAGTCATTTATTATAAGCAAAATGAATAATTAATGCTATTTATTTAATACATTCCCCAGCTTCAACGTTCTGTTCTTTAAAATTTTAATCCCATCCCAAAATATCTTTTTGCTTTCATAGCATTTGTCACGACCCATGCCCACGACTTTTTATTTATATCACCGTCTGGTGCTGCAACTCTTTCCCAAGCCTTATGTTCAAGTATTTAGTCCGCTTTATGTCCTTTTTTTTGTATCTTTGTGATTCCTATAAAATATGTCATGTTCATTTGCTGCTTCGTCCAATTTGTTTATGGGTTTATCGTTTCTTTTTAAACATTTCTCGAGTTTCGTACCCGGCCCTAACCTGGTGCGTGTGATTCGAATGGTAAGTTGTTTAACAAGTCATCAAAAAGTCCCGAACCATCTTTTAATGATCCTTTAGGAGGACTAGGTACTATTTTTATTAAATATTCTAAACTTTTTGGTGTATCTACAATGTTTTTGAGTGAATTTTTACTTAACTGAATTACACCTAACTTTTCATTATGAAAATTGTTATTACCAGCTTGTTCTTGTGCATATATGTATTCCAATCTTTTCAACAACTCATTCAAATTATTGACGTATTTATATTCTATCTTATTTTCGTTGTATTTTAAGATACCTTTACCAGTGTATTCGGTTTTATTTTCTTCTCCTCTTTTTAAAGTGTGGTAAAAGTTTTTTATAAGCACATTATATTTTTGTCCGCTACTTAATTTTGGCTTATTAGTTGTTTTATCGTTATTTTGATAAATACTATCGGTTGAAAATAGTATGCTTTTATAAGTTTCTAAATCATCTGTCGTATACAGACCAACATCAGGTGCTGCTGTATAAGTTAGTAATCTCTACAATCCTCTGGTTCCCTCGTACGTTTTGTTGTCTAACATTATGTTATCATGATTAAAATTGATTGATTTATTACCTATTTTATGAATCTTACTATCTTTATCATACCATATGCCAAATTTTGAATAATTTGCTCTTGGTAAATATTCTTTTGCAATTGGACTTAGCGTTGTGAATTTCTTTCCTACGCTTGGAGATATTACACCTGGTGTTGTAGGCTGTGATACATCCAATTCTAACGGTGAAGGTAATCGTAATAATTTTTTATGTGACAATTTTCTAATGTCTGCATCTATCTGTTGTAACCCTTCCTTAACTTTCTCTACAGCGCTTTCAACTTTTTCTAAAGCAGATGTAATAGGTTCGTACATTTTCTTCTTAACTTCGTCGTGCAATAAATCATTTATTTTAGTTCGTTTAAACATTTGCAATAATTCGTTTTTCTGTTTATCGAATTGTTTAGGATCTACTGCATTATGCTTTTTCTGTACAATCTTCTACTCTGGTGCAGTTTCAATAAAATTTTCCTCGTTTTCAGAAATTTTTTTCTTCTTTTCGTTCGTTTCTTGTATTTCCTTCTCTTTTGCCTTTTTGAATTTTAATCGTAGTCGCATTTCTACCTTTTTCAGCTCTTTCACTTCTTATACATTCATGTCTTTATTATAAGAACAAATTTTTTAACCTTAACTCTCAACATAACGTTATGTTTCCTTATAACAATATATTTAAATGTTAAACGTTACATTTAACACAACATGTTGCTTTATTTACATAATCTAATATGTTACTATTCGTATTCGTCAAAATTTTGGAATTTATTCCTATATTTTCTTTAAAAATCCTTTTTGTTAAATCTATAGATAGAAAACCAAAATCCTCTTCCCAACATAAATTACAAATTTCTTGGATTTTGGAAAATGGCATGTCAGAACCTACAAAGTCGTTGTAAACTTTATTAGTGTAATGATTATTCTGTTTAAAAATGCAAATAAAATTCAAATTGTTTCTAATAGATTTTAAATCGATCAACGTGTAACATTGACATAAATATATACAGGATATATGTTTTGGTCTACCTCTAGTATAATATGATTTAATAGTTACTTGATTTTCTAAAATACAATCGTCGAAAACAATTAGACTATTAGGAGAACAATAATCAACCGAAATAATTTCCTCGCAATTATTATAAAAATGTGCCACTTTTTCACCTTCAGATGTTTCAATGTTTTCATAAATTTTTTGTAATATTCGGTATATTGGTTGTTCAATAGATTTAGCAAAGATGTATAGATGTTTGAATGGCAACCAATCCTTGGTAATCAAATTCCACAATAACGTAGTTTTCTCACTTCCGGATGCTCCTATAATTAACCACTTAATTGGTTAAGGAAACAATGTATCGTATTTGTACTGTTTTTCGAATGGAAATGCACTTACTGAATATTTTTCCTCAAGTTTATTCATATTTCAAAAATTTTTCTGCTTTATTTTAACAAAAATAATATTCGTACAAATAAAATAGAAAAAAATGCCATTAATGAAAATATCCGGAAATTCATCTAATCTAAATCCAAGATTTGAACACCCTTTCATTTCGAAACCTGACAAGGTATGTAAATTTGGGTTGGTAAAAATAATTCTCAACGGTGTTACCACACAAAAAATTAAAAAAATTAAATTTCAATATCAGTTGAAACTTGACGGACAAAAACTCAATACAAGAATATTTGAAATTAATGATGTATACTCAATTGGCAATCTTAAATTACTTTTTGTTAAGTATTTGGAGGAACTTGTTGATGTAGCTAAAACCAATTTACAAAAAACAAATAAAGAAATACCAAATTGGCTCGAAAATTTTGATTACTCCAAAATAAAATTAGATGTAAATTATGTAGGAGATATAGGTTTATTAAGTTTTCAAACGCCTTTACAAATAAAAATTACAGAACCAGGAAATTTTTGTGAAGTGCTTGGTTTAAAAGCGACAAATAGTACTTATTTCTTGCACAATCAACCATATGTTTCTCATTACAATCCAAAATTTTTAAAACCATTAGATGCAGTAGAACTTTCATTCTAACATTTCCGAATTCAGTTATGCTAATCATGAATCAAATCAACACTTGCACAACACTCATGAACTGTTATATGGTATGCTCGTTACGTTCATAAAATGCTAATTTCTGATATAGAATATGAGGAAACGTCACATTCGATTTTATACGTCTCTCTAAGGGAAAGTTTGACAAAAATTTCAAATATAAAACTCTCATTGTACAACAGAAATAATTACTTAATTAAAGATATTGAGCAAGTTATGATATATTTGCATTTGTTAGAAGAATAAATAGAAAATCATTTCTGTATACAGGGTGTCCCATAATTAGGTGCCATCACTTAAACAGCGCAACCTATGTGTAAAAATAATATCAAATTAGTAAATAAACATGTCCTAAAGCGCCCTCTAACGGAAATACGGCCCCTTGAAGGGGGCCCCAATGAGACAGTTTTTGCTAAATAACTCCTAAACTACCCAACATAAATGTATGAAATTTTGGTATTTTTGGAAATATTGGGTGAAAATAAATTAACTCCCCAAACCAAACATTGGGAATTAACGATATTTGGGCAGCTGATCTGGTAATAATGGTTAATTATGAAAAAGAAAACGATAAATTTAAATATATACTAAATGGGATTGACACATTTTCCAAGTTTGCATGGTATGAACTTTTAAAGAATAAAAGTGGTGCAGAAGTTACTAAAGCTTTCAAAAGAATTATAAACGCAACGATGCGTGTAAACATAAATTGCCAAATCTGTTTTATACAGATAAAGGATTAGAGTTTGAAAACGTAACTTTTAAAACAATGTAAAAAAATACAATATTAAAATGTATCATACGGAAAATGAACAAAAGTCAGCAATTGTCGAAAGATTTAACAGAACAATGAATGAAAAATTAAAAATCCAATTTGAGATTCATCAAAATTTTAAATGCATTGATATTTTAACAAAACTGTTCATGGAATATAATTATAGAAATGTGCACAGCATAATCGGTATGAACCCGTCCGGAGTTAAAAAAAGTAATGAAGCAAATATTCTGCTTCAATTGAGCACAAGAAGTGTTTCTTTCGATAAGCCTAAATATAAAGTTGGAGATCGTGTACGAATAACTAGTTATAAGAGCACGTTCGCAAATAAATATAAAAATAATTGGCCGAAAGAAATATTTATTATCAATAAAGTCCAGCACACTAACCCTACCACATATAAAATTAAAGACTTAGATAATGAAGAAATTATTGGTTCATTTTATAACCACGAGTTACAACCAACAAAATTTTGAGAAAAAAATATTTTATTAAATAAAATATTATGAACGAAAATCAATTAAATGACATTACTGCTTTGGCACCATCCGAAAAAAATATTTTGTATTGTGAATCATTTCATCAAAATCTCTACCCAAAAATTCCATTTCCGGAATTCAACTCTGCCAATTACAAAATTAATCGAATAATGAATCAATACCAGTACCTTGATGGCGAAAGAAAGGATAGAAATCGTATAAAAAAGAAATATCGTAAAATATCGGAAGAAACTTTTGATATAGAATGTGTAATTACACTTGCAGAACTTGGAATTATGATTGCATCTGTTGCAGTTCCAATTCTAATTCCATTCAGTGTACCAATTTCTTTTGGATTAACAACATTTACGGCGGTTTTGTGAAGTTCTAGTGGAATAATTACGAAAAAAATAAATAAACACGCTGCAATTGGGTTGTTAGCAAAAAGTAAACTGGATTCAATAGAAGAAAAATTCTACAAAGCAATTAGGGACGGAAAAATCACCGATGAAGAGTTAAATGACATTGAACAGGAAAGAAAAAATTATGGAACAATGAAGACATTAATCTTAAACGAACACAATAAGAATAAAAAGGAGCCAGCAGAAATGAGTAAAGAATTTAAAATGGCATTGATTGAGAAAGGGAAGACAATCGGAAAAGCAGAAGCGTGGGAAAGTTTTAGGAAAGAATTAACTAAATAGATTCAAAGACGCTTCGTCATTTTTTAAGAGACCTAAATATCTCTTAAAAGTAATATTTAAAATATCTATATAAATAAATTAACAAAATATGGGTAAATAAATGTTTTCAAAATATTCTCAAGATGTGATTAGAGCTGAATATAAAAATGTACATCCTGTTTCAATGCTAAATGTAAATAGCGTAAACAAGAAAACTTTATTTTACATCGATACTGCTGATAATTTCTGTACTTCTGATTTCCAGTACTGTATCACTGGAGTGTATAAACACCAGAACGATATTAAAAATTATGGTCTAAATTCAAATGTCAAGCTAATTGACAATTTTGTTGGATACCTTTTTTCTCATGTCGAAGTATAGAAACATAATAAATTGTTAGACGAGGTAGAGTTCCCCGGAATTGTTGGAATAGTTGAAGGAGCTGTATCGTTTTCTAGTGCTCAAATTGCAGATCAAAGTTTAAAAAATGTTACTGCTACAAACGGATCTCTTTAAAATTCAGGTTTTATCTCAAGATTCAGTGGTGGGGGAAATTTTTCAGTTGTTGGCAAATTGGGAGATTTAGATTTGGGATTTTTTTCGGACGTGAATATTCCTATCTATAAAGGTGATTTTGAAACAACATTTACGAAAAATAATGACAATGAAGCGTTATACAGGTGGAAAAGTAAAAAGGCCAATGGTACTTTTGACGATGGTACATTACCTCATACAGGAAAAATTGCAATTACGGAATTTTTACTAAGAGCACCAATTCTATATAATAACACTAAAGTTGAAATTATCAATTAATTGACTACAGGTCCTTATCAATACGTATTTAAATGTTGGCAATGTATACAGCACAAAAATGTACCGGAAAAAACACTACATTTAGATATTACGAACATTTATAGGAATGTAGATAATCCGGAATTTGCATTCGTAGCTTTCCAAACAGATAGGACTAACGATCAATTAAAAAATAACAACTTATTTGATTATGCAAACGTAAAAAATATTTATTTTGAAATTAACAGCAAGTGTTATCCGGAAGAATTTCTTGACTTAGATTTCGAAAATGAAAAATACGCTATTGCTTATGATATGTATAGTAATAATTTCAAAAAAATGTTTAGACTTGGTAATATAGTTCCTCTTTATACATCTGCTTTATTCAGCAATAGCCATAAAATTTACTGTGTAGATTTGTCTCGCCAGCCTGTCAATATCTCTGGTTTCACTGCTCCAACGAGCGCCTCAGAAGGAACGATATGTTACGTAACTGTTGTTTCAAATGTAAATTTTCATCACGGTATACTAAAAAATACTCTAAAAGAGGAAATTTAATGTTTTAAAGTGAACTTAATCTGTTATATAACTTACACTTGCGTTACACGATTATATTGTCAGTGTTCTGTTAATGTTATACGGATGCCGAAGGCATCATATTAGGGCGCTTTGCGCCCGTATGAAAATTTGATTTTAATATTAATAAATAAATATTAAAATGAATCCTGAACAAAAATTAAAAATTTACGAACTAGTTGAGTACGAAAAGTATTATACAGGATGTTACAAATTAGTAGGCCAATCCGCTAACCACAGATTCTTTAAACGAAAATAAGTAGACTTTCTTTATGCGACTTTTTTCTTTGGTGTTTTATACTCAATATACAGAGTGTTAAAGTTATTAAAAAATTTATTTATTTGGTTAATAACTTCGGTACTTCTTATCGTGTTTTAATGAAATTTTGTAGTGATGCACAGTTCGATGAGGCGTTCTTTTCCTATAATTTAGGTAAAAAAAAATTAAACCGAAGAAGGGATATTGGGGGTCACGGACACGTCCCCCCCAAACTTTTTTTTGCGCGCGCCAATGGTGAACGTGTTCAATTTTTTAAACTAAATATTCTTTTATCTTAATTTTTTCATTCTTGTAAAATTTTGAATTACCGCTTACTTTAGAAGATATTCCAGCATATTGCCTCTCAATACATCGTAACTATTTTTCGTTTAGTATACCGGGAACGTATCGATCATTTATTCCGGTACAAAATGTACATTGCGTTACTATTGAAAAATCTAGTAGATATCTGTAATGATGAGTAAGGTTACCAAGGCAACGATTAGCTTTTATTTATTAAATAATATCCAGAGTAACTTTTAATCTTTCTTGAAAATAAATTTATATTCTATTGAAGAAAGAAAACCTTATTTTGCCTAAAAGCAATAATATTGATAAGGCGGCCCGCCAAACGTATATGCGAGGTCAGCGTTTTTAGTGTTCCTTTGGATGTGTGTTCTTTTTTTTGACAGTTAGTCCGTAATATATCGTGTTGTAATCAATTGCTCCCTATTTCTTTTTCTCACCCACTGAAGTAACCCTCAACATATTCTTACATTTATACTAACGTTACAAAGGCAAATGGCTAATCGGGAAGGATTCTTATCATTTTCGGAAATGACTGATATGGTCTTAATAATGGGTATGTAGCCAACATAATAAAATTAACAATAGTAATAATTTTTGATATCGTGGTAAACGATTTTTCATTTATAGGAAAATGCAGTTCTAATGCTAGTTTAGCGACTAGATGTTATGCAGATACATTTCCTAATCGGTACCATCCAAATAGAAAATTCTTCTCCAATTTAGTTAATCGTTTGAGGGAATCGGGAAAACTTAAGCAACAGAGGACAGGGCAATATGGACGACCTCGTAAGCTACAACCAAATCAAGAAGAACATATTCTTCAAATAGCGGAAGCAAACCCGGGCAAAAGTACTAGACTAATGGCTACAGAAATAAATGGGATTAACGAAAATGCACACGTTAACTTTGTTGATGTCCATAGAGTTTTAAGACAAAATTTATTATACCCATATCATGTTCAGAAAGTCCATACGCTTCTACCACCAAACTTTTTAGCAAAAGTTACTTTTTGTAAATGGCTTTGCTAGCAGGATAACCATGACGTTAGGTTTCTTAGATTTATTTTATTTTCGGATGAAGCCACATTTACGCCTAATGGATTTACGAATATGCACAATACCCACTTATGGGCAGAAGATAATCCAAAAACTATTGTAAAGAGAAATCATCACGTAAATTTTCGTTTAAATGTCTGGGCAGGAATAGTTGACAATCTTAGGTCCGGTTTTCATGCCTCCGCGATTAAATGCTGAACAATTTCTATTTTTTTAAAGAAATTCATTTAGAGATTTACTAGATGATTTGCCCTTAAATGTGCGTCAAAATATGTGGTTTCAGTTGAATGATACTCCACCACATTACGGTCGAAATGTTAGGAACCATCTAAACATGGTTTTTAATAATCGCTGGATTGGCCGGGAACAAACACCTATTCATTGGCCAGCTCGTTCTCCCGAACTCAATCCATTAGATTTTAGTTTTTGGGGATTTATGAAAGATTTCGTTTATATGGTTCCGATACTAAATGAACAACACTTATGAGAAAGAATCATAGAATGCGCAGAACAATTTAAGTTGAAACCACAAATTTTTCAAAATATTCGTATGTCAGTAATAAAGGCTCGGATGTGTATTGAAGAAGAGGACAATTATATTGAACATTTAATTTAGATTCGTTCAATCCATTTAGTTGTAGTATAATTATTTATTTTTAACTTTCCAAAATTGTTGTTCATTTGCTGAAATTTCTCAATTTACATAAAATTGAATAAAATCTAGAAGAAATACTTAGGAAAAGGTCTGTTTTACTTATAACATTTAAGATAAGTATGTAACAATATATCGTGTATTTAAAGATACGTTTCCGATATACTAAACGAAAAATAGTTACTATGTATTGAGAGGCAATATGCTGGAATATCTTCTAAAGTAAACGGTAAATCAAAATTTTACAAGAATGAAAAAATTAAGATAAAAGAATATTTAGTTTAAAAAATTAAACACGTTCACTATTGGCGCGCGCAAAAAAAAGTTTGGGTGGGAGGACGTGTCCGTGACCCCCAATTTCCCTTCTTCGGTTAAATTTTTGTTACCTAAATTATAGAAAAAGAACACCTCATCGAACTGTGCATCACTACAAAATTTCATTAAAACACGATAAGAAGTAACGAAGTTATTAACCAAATAAATTAATTTTTTAATAACTTTAACACTCTGTATAGTGAGTATAAAACGCCAAAGAAAAGTCACATAAGGAAAGTCTACTTATTTCCGCTCAAAGAATCTGTGGTTAACGGATTGGCCTACTAATTTGTAACACCCTGTATAACAGAACTAGGACATAAGTATAACACTTCTAGAGCGAATGTGTTACGAATTAATAATTAAATCAAACCGATATATGAATATATGATAAATAAACATGGACTAAAAGATCCTGTAACTAAGTTGAAAGAGGAACTTGAAAACGTTATTATTCAAATGCAACAAATGCGTACTAGTACTGAAACACAAACAAAATGTGATGATAATGATACTCTAATTAACAGTAACAACGAGGTAGTGAAAAGCAAATAAAATGAGCTATTGAGTCAATCATCAAAACAGTCAAATAATAATCATCAACCTGTGAAACAAGAATCTGAATTATTTAACGCTATAGCAGAAAATGAACATATACCTGACAAATTTATATACAATTTAACCGACAAATATATAAATGGTAATTTAACCAAAAAACAAGTTGAGGAAGTAATTAAAACATTAAAAACCAAATCCCAAAGTCCACAAATGTGCTTGCATGTAACTAGACATCATATATGCACAACAAAAGGACGATCCAAGAATTTTAAATATTGTATTCATAGTTAATTTACCTATAAAAATGTGATTTTGAAAAGAGTTAATATTAAATTTATGAAAATTTAAGCAGCGGGCGCCATCTATGAAAGAAGCTATCAAGCTCTCTCGCGGAGATCGCGGGAAATATTAATGTAATGTTGTTTTCTGCTCATTCTCTATTGAATTGAAGGTTAAGTTTTTATTTACTTCTTTCTTATCATCTAAAAAAATATCATTTTAACTATAAGAATGAATACACATCGAAATAAGTTTAGAATGAATATGGCGGCCAGGAATTATCAAGTGCTGGTGAAATACAGAAATTATACTGAATATGAGGGAAGGGTAACCACCGAAAATGAAGAAAGAGGTGTTGAGGTTAAAATAAAACCTGGACTGGAAGGACATGGCTCTATGCACATAGCTGTACAGGAAATTGATGATGTTGTTAACATTAACTTAAATACCATTAAGATAGAGGTGAATATACGAATAGATGCATTTTATGTATTAAAGTTTGGGTGAAATTCATGTGTGCAATTGATAGTTCATTTGCCTGCATAACATTTTTGAGGCATAATAATTGCATTTTTTGCTTGGCACTCCAAGACCGGCCTAGCTTATTGAGAGAAAAATGCAGAATTACTTCTTTTAAACTAAAACATAAAAAATTCTATCTTGTGATACATCGTTGTAAAGGGGTTATTAAGAACTTTTAAAAATCGCCAAAACATGTACAGGTCCTTATTTGAAAAACTCAAGTTGTTGTCATTATCTCAAAAGCTAAGGAACATTTAACATTTTGAAATTTACTGGTTGGTAGACATAACAAAACTACGAAGTTCTTGTATCAAACGTTTTGATGAAAAACCTTTAGTTATCGATTGATTTAGAAAATTAAATTCGACCTAATTTTAGTTTTTTCACAGTAACTCAGAAACTAAAAATCATTCGACAACATTGTTTTCGGTTCTTAGAAGAGTATTAAATTTGGCACATTTTTTCCAATTTAACTGACCCTGTAACTCTTCCCGTTTAAGAGATAGCAATAATAGCACATTGAATTTGGAACACCCTGTATAACACAGTTGACGTCTCACAAACTTTTCTCTCAACTCGAGATGAAATTCTTGCCAGAAGTAACAATATAAACAAAAAAACGTCCCGAAATTTAAGCCAGTAATAAAGTTACCTTAATTGAAAAAAGACAACGTGATTACATACCGTAATATTCAACTAACGACTAATTTCGGAAATATGCCCTTATTCGTACAAAAGTACTATATTATTTTTAATGTTATTGCTCAGATTTGGAAGCATTGCAGTTGAATGATGAACTGAGAAAATACCAAAAAATAAAATTGTCTCAATGAATTGGGCCAGCAATACATATTTGTGTGCAAAATATTGATGTATATACACAAAAATGAGGATCTAACAAAAAGTAATCTAGGTCAAGTGTGACAAAAAAAAGGTATCCGACCCACAGTACCGCAAGCGATTTTGATTTGAAACTGGTCGACCACTTTTGTGGCCGATAGTACTATAAGATTATAAATATTGTATAAGATACAAAACAGTTACTATTTTTGTAAATCCTCACAAAAAAATTAAATATCTTTTTGGTACCAGCCTTCTGTATCTTTAATGGCTATTCTTTCTGAGGAAAACTGTATATTAAAATTAAAATTCTTTTGTAAAAACTCTTACTTATTTTTCAGCAACAATGATTCGGGTGTATCTTCTGGGGAAACTAGCCCACTTGCTCAAGAGTAACGATGAATCATTGCATTCCAATTAATACTACATATACAGGGTGGCCGGATACTCCGTGTACAACGCTCTATCAGATATAGTACAACTCATAATAAGTCGATGTAACTAGACTTGCCTTAGTATAAAAGTTGATAATAACGGAGTTACAGGATGTCAAAGTTGAAAAAGGAAATCAGATTTTCTTTAATATCTTTCAACTTCTTCAAACTAATTTCACGAAATTTCATATCCTGGGGTTTTTTGAGATGAGAAATTCAAATTTGTAAACAATTTCGATGTATCTTCTAGAAGGCACCACAAGTGATCATTAGGACACTTTTAAACCGTCAAAACTTTTTTCTGTCACAGTGTATGTCAATTTTGAGTAGAAAAATCTGTGACATATCATTTTAGGTCACCTCAGACGAATGTTTTTTTTCGTTCAGGACGCTTTCTTATCATCATTAGAAGTCATCTAGGTCAGGAAAAATCGAATTTTTTCAAAAACATTTTTTGAAAAAATTACTCGGAAAATTTAATTTTACACTAATTTGAATACTTTTTCTCAATACTAAAGTGTCTTACGGGACCGTGAAGTGAAAAAAGGTCCTGGGTGGGGCAGCTAAAACGGGATTTTAATGTATTTTTAGGGTAGTTCAGGTTCCTCTCCGAGGTGTCTTCACCTTGTCGTGGTGGGGGGGCTTATGTGACCCGGGGGCCAGCTAACTCTTCCCGAGGACGGGGGAAGACCCGGGGAAGACGGCGAGGCACAACAAAGAGAGACACAAAAAAGAAGAAATGAATAGTGACGTACAAAACTTGGTATGCCAGGCGGGTAAAAATGCCGCCACCGGTTCCGACCAGTCTCGGTGGCCGGTACTGGCTCCAAGGATTCTGGGGGGAGCCAAACTCACTTGCGTTTTACGAGGAGGTTACACGTGGAAAGGTGTTCTTTCGACCCCTCCATTGGGTATTTAGTAAAGAAAAGGAAAGGAAATACAGATAGGACAGGACAGAATGGGGGGAGTCAGGGGAATGAAAACGAAGGTGTGGAATTCGTCTGTTTCTCAAAATGAACAAGAGACGTATAAAAAGAAGGAAAGCCCAGAGGCTTTCATTGTCAGAGAGGCAATAGGGCAAATGATCAGCGTAATAAAGGATTTGAAGGGGACATTAAAGAGGAACACGTCAAGGGATATTAAGGAAATTACGGGGAATCTCAGGAAACAGGGAGAGGTATTTGGAAGGGACATAGTGAGGGAGTGGTTGGAATGTTCCGCTATGAGAAGATAGACAAGATGACTTACGACGTGGACACACAAAAGAACGGACGAACGGGACAGGGAGAGAGGAAACGGGAAAACGCCCGCTCTTCTGTCTCTATAGGTTGCCAGATGGAGACAGAGGAGAGGATCAGAGGTGAACTCCAGCGGCACAGGATCAGACAGCTTGTCAGGGATGACAGGCTGACCGATACGTTTAAGGAGAGGTGGAAGAAAGAGACGTACACTGCCATGGAGGCCTGCCAGGGGGATCCGCTTAAATACGGGTACGGGGCAGATCTCGATGTCATTGTAGGGGTGGACTCCAGCCCCTTCAGTAAGAGGGTTTTACAACTCTTCCCGGATCTGGGGGAGCTGGATTCTGCTGAAAGTGAGGAGTGGGAGGAAGGATTCCCTTTCTGCGCCAGGTCTGCACCATGCGCAGAGGGGGGAAACTTGAAGATAAGGAGCGGTTCGTGTTCTTCAGGGAACTGAGGAGGGTTCTTCCTCGGGAGGTTCTCGAAACAATCCGGGAGCTTTTCAACTCAATGGGGGCAGAGGGGAGGGCCCGAGTCGTTATCCCGATAGTCCCCGGGAGTTAATTTCGCAACCTCGCGGTGAGCGTTTAAAAAAAAACTATTTTTACTAACACTAATTTCTTTAACAGAAAATGACTACAAAACTACCCTTAACACGAACTTCACGGTACATAACTTCAAACTGCTACTGACTAACTACTAAAGAGTAAAGTCGCTATTTAAGGTGGAATAAATGTTGGCTCAGCACT
This sequence comes from Euwallacea similis, assembly GCF_039881205.1. Classification (NCBI taxonomy): domain Eukaryota; kingdom Metazoa; phylum Arthropoda; class Insecta; order Coleoptera; family Curculionidae; genus Euwallacea; species Euwallacea similis. The sequence goes on from NW_027098669.1 coordinate 400,958, forward strand.
AAAGTGTCTGGGTATGCATTTAGTCACAAAGTAACTCGGACAAAACCCCTGAGACTTCTGTAGAATCGCGGAAATCGCGGCCATGAATTGAGATGACGCCACAAAGGTCATCTTCTATACGGGGAAATCAGAGGCATGGGTCGTCTCTCTGGCTTCCGCCTCTAAGGGAGGAGGCAGGAGGGACAAAGAGGTGGTATTCGTCTCGAAAAAGGAGGGCGCCACCTACGGGGAAACCCTGGAAAGGGTGTGCGCGCTGGTCGCAGAGAGCCAGACGCGCGTGGACATTGGCAGCGTCAGGGACACTCGCAACGGCGAGCTCCTCCTGGTGCTGCCAAAGGGAGGGGAGAAAGAAGGGGAAGAGATCCGCTCCATCCTCGACCGAGGAGTGCGGTTCGAACAAGCGTCCAGGCAAGACGTGTGTAAGATCGCTCCGGTGGAAATCTGTCGTTTTGTGCGGTAAAAGTAGTACGAAAAAATAATTTTTTAGGTCTACGGATTGTGCATAGCGTTTGCCAAGTTTTTAAGCTAGTGAAGTGGCGATGCTGGTGAGATTTCAGCGTGATTAAGGTGATTTTGTGTTTTAAACAAAGAATCCGGTAAGGCGTTGAAATTTTTATTGCCTAAAACGATCATTTAGCCGAGGCCTGGATGCCATAAATCGTCTCTCTAGGGACGCAAACACCCTTTTGGGCCGCAACATCTGGTTACTAAGTGTTTCTTATATTGAGTATATTTTCGTCAAATTCTCGCTTTTAGCCGCGAAAGTAATTTATAATTTATTGCTAGTACTCCTATAATGAATCCCATTGTGAAGGTAAATTTGCTGCAAAGTAGCAGCGATGTTGAGAGCGCGGGGGCATGGTCCCGAAAATTAAGGCCGCGAAAGTGAAGATCCCCCCGAAATACTAGTGGGTTTTCGTCGAGCTCTGAGAAATCCTCATCTGAGGAAAACTCTCCACGTGAAAAAAGCGCTCGCGAAAGACGGAAACAAATGCCGTGATGGAGGAACTTAGGCACTTCATAAATGCAATGTTCCTCGAAGGGAGGAATCTAATGGCCCTTATTAGAGCAAACCGCAGTAGGAAGCGCGAGATAAAACAAACCCCGAAAACGGTCCAGTCGTTTACGGACAAATTGTACCAGGGGGAAACTCTTCCTGCAACAAGCGGAAAAATTCTGCCAACCAAAAAAATCGGTTTCGGTCGCGACGATTGGAACTCAAATGGTAGGGATAACTAATCTCAAAGCGCGGGAAATTAGCGTCCAAACGGGCGAAGAGTCGACTGTCGAAGTTTACTCGTCACAAATCAGTTTCCAACCGTGGAAACAAGTTGCGGAAAAACCATGGTCGAACACGACGATCGGGAAATGGCTGAGAGCATTTAAGCCCAGTTCAGGAGTCGTTATCCTGAAATTGAAGACTTGGAGGACTTCGACGTTCTAGAGCAGGTCGTAAAAATCAATTCCAAGAAAGTGGCCAAATCCTCAGGACAAAGGATTATTAAAGTAAATGTTCCTTTCGGAGAGAAGGAAATATTTGCCAAACTGGCCAAGCTCAAATCTGAGTTTGGTCAGGAAAAACGACTTGCCCTTCATCACGTGAAGGGCTTATCCCTAATGAAGTTCCGGAAAATTGCTCAGTTCATTTTCCGCGAGGGCCCTAAAATTAGGATTTTTACGACCCGCTCAAAAACGTCGGAAAGAAAACAAACTTCTCAAGTAAGAGAAAAAAAATTCGCGACATATGCAATTGTCATGAACAAACAAAAAGAGAACGCCGCGGAGACCATCAAGAAAATTAACTCGTCCCTGGGCGGTAATGAAAACAGGAATCGGATTAAAACCATTAAGTCTAACAGGGAGGGGAATCTCATGATTACCCTCGAAAAAGACGAAAAAGCTCTTAAGGCAATCGGCAGGGACATCGAAAAGTCCCTCGGGAAAGACAGCGTGCAGCTTCTCAAGGAGAGGCAAGAAAAGACCGCGACCTTTATTCGCGTAACGGACGCCGCGGCCTCCAAACAGGATGTCTTCAGGGCATTGAAAGTCGAGATCCCGGATCTCAAGGAAACGGAAGTCGCGATCGGGGAAATGCGCCCGTACGCGAAATCCGAGCAAGCCGTGAGACTTGCAGAAAGACTCGCGGAAAAGATCCTGGGGGAATTAGTACGCGTGGGCCTCATTAGGTGCAAGCTCGAACGGCACCTAAAAGTGGAACGGTGCGTGAGATGCTGGGAGTATGATCACGCGATGGCAAATTGCAACGGTCCTGATCGCAGGAAATGTTGTTTCCCGTATGGAAAACCGGACCATCGGAGCAAGAATTGTCCCTAAAAAAGAAGAGGACTGCATCTGTGTCCTCTGTAAGGAAAAGGGGCACCGTCCGGGAAGCAATATATGCTCGAAATTCCGCGACGCCCTCAACTGCGCGAGGTCGGCTAGAAGATTCGAACAACAGCGCCAGGACCTCTTGCGAAAACGCAAAGTGGCCGAGGAACAAAACGCGATGATCACGGAAAATCGTCAATAAGCGGATTTAATTTTTATACTATTTAAATTCTCGCACAAACAAAAAAAGCGTCTTTACTACCTTTTTTTAAGCAAACAACTTAATTTAATTACAATTCCGTTAATCAAACAAGTAACTCCCATTAATGAAAATAAAATTCAAAACAAAAATCCTACAGATTAATGCCAATCGTTCGATTAAAGTACACGAAATGGCCTTCCTGGAAGCAGCTAAGCGAAATGTCGATTTAATTGTGGTCAGCGAGCCAAATAAGAAATTTATTCAAAACAATCCAAAATGGATTGGCGATAACTTAGGAAATGTAGCCATTTTGGCGAGAACCAATATTGTGCAGCTTCTGAACAGCATGGGTATCAGTATTGCTTCACAAAAAACCGAAACCCCAATCTTACAAGGAGGGAAAAAATTAAAAAACATTGAAATTAACGTTAATGGAATTATAATACAAAATAGTAACAATGTTAAATATATGGGAGTCTACTTAGGAACAAATATGCGCTTCACGTATCACATTAATAATGTGTGTAATAAAGCACTTCTACTCATCAAAGGACTTACGAAATTAATGAAGAACGTTACTGGCCCAATCAGCAAAAAGAGAAAAGTCATTACGTCTGCTGTAAACTCTATATTAGAATATGCTGCACCAATCTGGTATGAAGTACTAAATTATGAATTTTATAGAAAGAAACTTGAAAAAATCAATAGATTAATAGCCATCAGAATCACCTCAGCATATAGAACTGTTTCCACAAACAGTATCTTACTCATAGCAAATGTTACTCTAATCAAATTAAGAATTGAAGAAATTATTTTTCTTCACTCGTCTGCAAAAAATCCCACAATACGTAATCTATCCAGACAGATGACGCTTAATAAGTGGCAAATTCTTTGGAATAGTTACAATGGCTGGACAAAACACTTTATAAAAGATATCAAAACCTGGACTTCTAGAAAATGGGGTAACCTGGATTACTACACCACACAAATGTTGACTGGTCACGGCATTTTCGTAAAGTATTTATACAAAATAGGCAAATCCAACAATTCTAAATGCTGGTTCTGCGATCATGAAGATTCACCCGAACATACCATCTTCATATGCAACAGATGGACAAGAGAAAGAAATTTAGCAAATTCTGAATTAAATCAAAATTTGAGTATAGATAACATATCACAACTGTTACTAGAATCTAAGGAAAACTGGGATTGTATTACCAAAATGTTTAAATGTATTCTAAAAAGTAAAGAAACATATGAATCTAACTTATAATTACATAAACACTCACAAAATATGAAGAACAAAGATAAAAACCATACTTACATAAAGTACAAAAGTATCTGAAGTAATGCCCTCGATTTGGCGATTCCGGATGTCTTGAGGACAGGGGGTTGAGTCGGTCGACTCTTTTATGATAAGAAAGTCAACCCGACACAAAGTAAACAAAATTGATCGCTCTGTGCTAAGTTTACAAAGTCTGAAATAACAGATTCCCCTAAACCTCGTAAAAAAAACAAAAAAAAAGGTTAGTTCAGGTTCCCATGGATTGAGCAATCTATCGGGCGCGTCCCCCGGGTGGCGGATAGGGGAACGGCCAGGACTTCTCGCGAGGTCACTGGTTAGTGGGAGTGATAAGTGATGGCTTCAGACTAAAAACTGCAAGTCCGGAACGAAAACTTCCGCCGTGGACCAGCTTAACAAACCGTAAACAGCTGATGGATTTCGGCAACGGGGGCAAGTATGTCTTCGGGGCCGGGGTGGATCAGGTGCACGGGGATCCCTTCGGGGATTGAGTGATGAGGCCACTATAACACCTTCCAATTCTCGTGGCATGGCGCGCGCCCAAGGGATGCAAGGATGGGGGGAAGCCCAATCCTCAGCGGCCTCGAAGGGGTCCACACTGTGGACACGGGCTTGGCGAGCGCGCGGTACCTTAGCTGAAGTTGTACTTACCTCACAGAGTGCAACTTCTCCTGACTTACCTGTCGTCCTTTGAAATTCCACCCCTTCGGATTATCCTCTTCTTCCAACACCATCCAAGGAGTAAACCGCAAACAGCCGATGGGTCTCGGTGGGGGCTGCAATTAGGTGGTCAACATCCGGGATGATTGGGTGCGCGGGGATCCCCTGGGGTCGCGTGGTGAGGCCACTATAAATACCTCCCAAATCCTAAGGTGGGGTGCGCGCCAAAGGGATGCGTGGCTGGATGGAAGACCAGTTCTGAGCGACTCCGTTGGGGTTCACCTTCATTCAGTGAACACAGACGTGGCGAACCTGCGGTACTCGAGCTGAAATTGTACTTCAATCCCAAAGTGCGATTTGTCCACTTACCTTATCCTTGAGATGAACCGCCTCTTCGGAGTGTCCTGAAAAAATTAACCAAATTACTAGTCTATTCCTATCCTAAATAACCTATAATTACCTAATACTTACCTAGATGATGTGAAGTCTGTATGTGTGAAACCTTATACTTACCAATGAAGAGTGGACTAAACAAACGAGTACCCCAGGCGGGTGGTAATCCCGCCATCGGCTCCGACCGGGTGAAAGCCCCGGTGGCCGGTGCTGTCCCCAAGGATTCTGGGGAGGGCCGAAGACACAAGTGAGGGGGCAGTGAGGGAGGAACTCTCCTTTGTCTTCTCGGAGGAGATGCCTCCACCTGCGAGTACCCCGAAGCGGGGAAAGCGGAGGAGGGCAGAGGAGAGCTTTTCCCTCTCTTTTGCAGGAACGGCGATGGAGGAGGCGATCGCGAGGGTGGGGGAACTTGATCGCCTCCTCAAGGAGGGATACTGGCCCAGGCAGGATGTTGTCAATGCCGTGGCGGGTGTGATGAGTGTTCTGCGAAGAGCGGCGCATTCGGAGCACTCGACCACGGCGGAGACAGGGGGAGAGGAACTGGAGCGATTACGGGGCGAGAACAGGGCTCTGAAGGAGAGGGTCCTGGCTCTGAAAAAGGAGGGGAGGACGGCGGCAGAGACCAACACCTGCGCCGTCCAAACCGAAACGGAAGAGGAGAGACGGGTGGCGGAACAGAGTGAACGGATCCGCAGCCTAGTGGCGTCCGGGGAGCTGCGTACGGCGATCCGGGAGCGCCGGGAAGCGGGTCTGTTCAAACAGACGGAGGTAATTCAAGGGGACCCCCTCTCGGAAGGATACCAGAGCGACCTCTGCGTGATGGTGGGGGAAACAACCAGCCCCCTTAAGGCGAGGGTACTGGCACTGTGGCCAGAGCTGAGGGAGTTGGGGGACGACCACGAGGCGGGGGTGATGCCCTACCTTGTGCAGTCTTGTAGGATGCGCAAGGGGAGCAGAACGGAGACGCGAGAACGCTTCGTTTTCTACCGCCAACTGCACGGGGAGCTGACACCGGAGGCGGTTTTCGGATCGCTGAAGGAGTTGGTGGAAACCGCGCGGGGGGAGGGGAGGACGAGGGTGGTCGTTCCCCAGATGCAGGGATCGGACTTGGCGCGGCTCAGGAAGCTGGGTGAGCTGGCGGCGGATGGGAGCGGGGTCGCACTCCGCTTCTATCCAATAGGGAACGAGGAGAGTGGGGCGAAGAGGGCCAACTACAAGGAGAAGGAGGTCATCTTCATCGCAAAGGAGGAGGGGAAAACCTACCTCGACGCCCTGAAGAAGGTGCGGCAGGTGGTGGCCACGGGTGGAACGGGTATGAAGGTGGGTACGGTCCGGGAGACGAAGAAGGGCGAGGTCCTTCTGACCGTGCCCAAGGGGGGAAACGGGGAGCAGCTGAGGGAGCTGCTTTCCAAGGAGCTCGGGGGTGGTCGTGTGAGGGGAGGGACTGGGCGCCCGGTGGCAATAGCACGAGGGATTTAACAGATTTAACAGCTATCTGGATTTAAGTCAATCGTTATTATTAGTTAAACTTGCGGATATGCATACTACTTGTGCATGTAGACGGTATTCAATTTTTTACTGGCAAACGATGCGTCGGACGAAAAAAGTCAAGTAAGTATTTCTCTTCTAAATGAAATTAAACTTCAAACATCAGAGAGAGCGGGGGAACGCGGGAATTATTCATGGGGCCAGCATGAATAAGGCCTTTGTTCCCGGCGCTCTCCGAAAAGATGGCGGCGACATGCGCCGCTGCCGTTAACTGGTCTCGAATCCCGAGTAGATGAAGACGGTGGGAATCGGCAAAAGCGCGAATGTCTTGTGGCGGAGACAGCAGCACTGTAATGGATTACTTACTCTACAGCTATGGATTCCGGGAACATGCACCGACGAGTGACACTCACTCGAGCGACACTGGATAGGTGACAGTACCCGGAAGTGTAGAAAGGGTTGGTTGCCTTTAAAAGGAGCAACAGCCCTGTGGAAACTCTCTTCTTCCTCAGACTCTTGACCCGACCTTCGTGCTATACACGTCGCTGCTGAACGCTTACTATTCTGATTGATTTAGACAGTTATCTTTATTATTTCAATATATTTATTTTCGTTATAAAATAAGTGAACGATCCTGTGTCGTGTGTTTTGATCGCCCTAGCCACTCCTAGACAGCCGATCTGAAAACCCCACGTAGAGAACCAGGACAGTCTATACGCTTGTTTCTTTGGAAGCGGTGGGTTTTTCGCGTGGCTCCATCTTTTAAGGGTTCGGAAAGGTAGTTAAAACGGTAAAAGACGAGAATGGGATAACCTCTCGGATCGTCACGAGTATTCCGAAAAAGTAAATAAAGATGTAAAATTTTGGACGTTAATTATTAAATAATAAGAAAATTGATTATCTGCGGGATTCAAGATCAGAAAATTGGGATCCAGAAATTTCCAGAGTGAGAAAAAGTAAAGAAATACTGGATTTTTGGATAATATTTACTCTAACAACGGAATTGGAAATGGTACCGTGGATGGGAAAATATTACAACAAAAAGGTAAATTAAGGACCTAAAAGCATACATTTCCAGAAAGCAAACGGAGGGACGTATTAAAAAACAGAACACAGAAAGAAATGGTCTGGAACAAGTACCTTTTTGGTTAGGTTTACGAGCAGGAGATTAGTAGTGAGGGTCCTCAAAGGAAAACCTAAGAGGTTAGATCGAAAGTTTATCCTAGATCTTAGGAAGAAAGAAGGTGGGTTGCTCCACAGATTTGATATAAATAAGATACACCATTAAGATTATAGAGGATTTCCTCGACAGATCAACAATGACGAAGGAGCCAGAGGTAGACACACTTAACTTTATCCAAAATTTGTAAGGAAAGTTGGATTATTGCTCATATTCATCGATAGGAAAGACACATTTTTGAGTGGAGGACCGAAAAGAATATAGGTTAAGAACAAAAAGATACCAAGGTAGTACATTGTAGCTTTATCGAAGAATAGTGCTTTATTTATTTCTTCTTAGCGAAAAGGATATGATTTATAAGGGAAGGAAAGAGGGTGGTTACTTGGATATGTGGAAATTTGAAAGACAAAAATAGGAAATTACAAGAACAGCAAAAGTGAAAATGATCGAACAAGCTGACTGGGGCCGAGCAAAGGGAAAAAGAAAGGCAGCCAAAGTATTTTTTCACAAGGAAGGAGATATCGAGATTTGGAGGATTGCAAGTAAGTGGATTATTAGGAGAAAGCTTTTTGTCTTAAGAGGAATAGGAATTTCCTAGTTATTTTGATGCATCAGAAGGAAATTTGATTGATTTAAAAGGAATTGTGTGAAAAATTGTACCAAAACTTATGGATTATTTTGGAATTGAATATTTGAGAAAATAGAGTTTTTAGTTGGAGCACCGTACTATTGTAAAGGGTAATTTTATTTTGAATTTGTATGTGAGTATAGTAGGTAGGGTGTTTTATGGATATTTGGAAAATTCACCATTATAAGTATTATTTGTCTTATTGGAAATAATTTATTTAAAAGGTAAGAGACAACAGAAGGTATTACACATTGAAGATTAAAATTGATTTATGTAGAAATGGTGAAAATATATTGTTACATTAGTAGATATTGTAGGAAATTAAATTGTGATTATTATTTAAGTGTTAAGGATAAAGATGTAATAATTTAGGATAGAAAGTAAACTGGATATATTATTTTTTATAGGAAAAAACTAGGTACATTTTTGTAAGTGTTGATATTTAATTTTTTAGATGATTTGAATAGTTATATAAGGTAGGAAATGATAGTGGTGATGTACTAATAATTTTTGTGAGGATATAGAAATTATGTGTATAAACTCGAATTGTAAATTTGAAATTGTAGATGTATATGCTAAGTGAAGTAATTGTATTAAAATATTAGATATTCATAGTAAGTAAAGGTAGGGATATAGTACTGGATTTCTTAGGGTATTTTTTTTTTGAGGGAGTGGAAAAATGTACGAGAAACATGCAAACAGAATGTAAAACTTCAAAGAAACTGGATAGGATAGCAATTAGGTGTGAAGGGTGGATGCGAAAGAAGAGTAGGGATTTAAACATAAGAATAGGACTTTATTTATTATATGGAAGGATAATACGAGCATTTGTAAGAAAAATGGGAATGAATGAGAAAGAATGTATATTAGAAAAGTAGAATTTGCCATCAGATCATTTATGTATTTATAGTTCATAAGAAAGTAAAGATTATTACTTTTGAATTGTAACAGTAGAGGTGAGGAAGAACTTATGTATATTTGAGAGGTAAATAAGAGGAGCTTTAGAAGGAACAAATGAAAACGTACATTAAAATTAGTGATATTAATAAGGGTATTAGATAATTTACGGAAAACATATTTGAAATGATAGAATAAGGGAAGTTATTACTTTATTATATTTTATTAGTATTAGTAAGCAGTCGTTGTCAATTAGGAGTTTTTTCAAATTTGAGAAGAAATTTGTAGGATTTAAAAAAGCCATTTGGGGAATTTTTCCGGGAAGATCTTTGGAAAAACACTGTTTTTTCAGGATAACTTGGGGATTCTTGGACAAAATGGTGAACAGGATTTATTGATTGAAATTATGGAGTCAGCAAAATTAACTATGGGAAAAAACCGAGATTGTGAGGTCCTAGAAGGGGTCTAACTGGAACTAGGGATGATTAATTTAGAGGATTTAGGGATTCGGTGCTTTTAAAAATTTGTAAGAAGTTCAGGAAGGAAGGGAAATGGTCAGTGGAGATAAGATTTTTTCCTGAAAGAGGAGAACTGGAAAAAGACTTGGAGGAAAAAAGCATTAGACAAGTGAAGCGAGAAGTAGAGATTGGAGTACGAAGGTGCAGTAGTCATTGTATAAGACATGAGAGAAAAGACAACTAACAAGATTGGTTTATTTCGAGGAGAGTGGGGAAAGAGGTCTTCTTAAGAAGACATTAAAAGGAAGATGGATTATAGAACATTAGAGATTTTAAGGATTTTTAAAGAAAAGAAATGGTCTTAATTATTTCTAAATTAGAATACTATTTAGGGATAAGTAAGATATTTATTAGTTTTTAACTTTTGTAAACGTAACATTGAAAGAGACAGTAAGAGGGACAAAGGAGGGTAGGTTGACGTAGCCTTTTTAAAATAATAGGACGCTCCACATAATTTGCACACAAGTGGGCCAAGTGTGCAAATTATTGGGGTAACATTAAAATTGCTAGGTTGTTTTTCTATGCTGCGTTTTGAAGAAACATGGAAAAGTATTTTATATTTGTGTGTTTTACACATTATTTTTAAATGGAAGAATTTTTTCACGAGTGCTTTGGTCTTTCGTTAGAGAGATCATTATTTGTCATTTTATTTTAATTATACATCGTGTCGGGGAAATAACTTCGGAATAAGAAAGAGGAAGAAGATTCGTAAACGTAACTATTTTGATTTCTTTGGAAAAAGAGAGACATTTGAAGAATTGGCAATGTGTCTTTTAGTTTGTTTAATTTTGATACTTTTTTAGAACAGGAGAAATCAAAGTAGTAAAGTTATTTCCCTAACACTCCGTACATTTAGGATAAGTGGGTGTCATCGTTGGTCATTATAAGTAACGAGACGAGGAAGTAACGAAAAGAAAGAGGACGGGGTGATTACCGCGCATTTTCGGAAGTTATCGTACCGAGGGAACCATCAGAACCGACATCTGCACCGAAAATTGACGTTCGAAGTTTGCACGAGAGAAACGGAAGACGAAAAGTAGGTCGCGAGGAACGCATCGCGTAGCTCGACCATTTTCTGTCAAAAAGAACTTTTTGACAGAGCGGAGAGAGGTTACGTCGCCATATTTACTTTGTATTTCGAAGACGTTAAGGCGTATGACTAATTTTTAACAAAATTAGTCTAATCGTTCGACAAATGAACAATAATTGTAGAAAATGTCGTCCATTCACTTGAACGTACAAATTTACCAGAACTCCGATACTTTCGAAGACATCGCGGAGAACCGGTGGGGTGATAACTGCACACTGCTCAAATTCGTCCTTTGAGACTTTGATTAGGTGTGCTTACGGTGTAAAAGTGTTATTTTATAAAACTAGGAACAAGAAGCAACCCACCCAGGGGTGTCAGGTGGGTAAATATGCTCGGTACAGGAACTTATTAAAGGAATGACTACATTCTCGAAGACAAACTAAGGTTATTCAAGCTGTGGATGAAGGAATTTGTCTAACAAGTAAAGCAGCTTTTTGATAAAGATCTAATTGTTTTGAGTCAAACGGTATTCATATTCTGAGGTCATGTAGTGTGATTTGCCAGGATGAAATGTAAAGATTCCAAAGTTCTCGTGTTTAAGGATATTGAATATTAAATTCTTCGTGGAAACTTAAGTGCTACAGTAGCCTCTCTTTTCCTTCCAGGACAAGAACTGCAGCCAAAGGATGTGAAATTGTGTGTGTGTGTGTCTACCTCGAATGCAGCGATAAAGATGGTGTGATCTGGGAAAGTGCAAGGTGTCCAGTAAAGGAAGTGTTCCCGAAGGCGACAGAAAAAGGTAGGAATTTAAAATTCTTATGGTGCCAGATTTGAGGGTTAAGCAGTTGACGAAAATAATATTGAAAAGAATTGAAAGAGTATTCTAACAGGGTGTTAATTTGAAAACGAACCACCTCTGATATTTCTGGGGTTATAGGAAAAGTGTAAATATACAAAAATAAGTGGATTTTATTTTCAAGGGGGAATTTGTATTAAATTGCAAGTACTTTTTAGCAGGGGTGGGAACAACCATTAAGATTTTAAATAGGTGAAGTGATACCTAATTTTTGAATGAATTTTTTGTCTTTTTATTAAAAGTTTTGGGGAGAAATGATATTTAAACCGTAAAGAAGCTTCGTTACTAAATGTTTTAGGAAAATTGATGTTTAAACAGTAAAGAAGTTTCGTTAAGAAAGGTTTTTGGGAAAAATGATATCTAAAGAGTAAAGAAGCTTCGTTACTAAATGTTTTGGGAAAAAGATGTTTTCTTATTAAGGGTATCCAAGAAAAATTGTTTATTAAGATGTTAATTATTCCAAAGGGCCTTTATTATTTGTGGAATAAGAATAAAGTGAATTGTTTTTAAACTTTGATATTTATCGAAGCTTTCACTCGAATTTGCTTGCATGCAGTTATAATTTTTGCAGGTAAGATTGCTTAAGGTTTTTGTGATTTATGATACAGCTTTTATCTGGATTTGTTCTTTTGCGTTTTTGTAGCAGGACTTTAAGAGTACATAGAATAATTACTGGGAAGAATATTTCAAACCAACATAGGCTCGTAAACGTTTTGTTTTGAAGATTTCGGGTGTGGAAAATTTTAGAACAATGAGGTTATTTTTATTTATAACCTTCTTAAATTAAAATTACCTAAGTACGCTTAAAGTTTTGTTACAAAAAAGTGGGCCACAGTATTTAGCTTAGTATTGCATGGATGTGTTTTTATTATTGCAAGTTCTAAAATTGAAGGAATTCTAACCTAGATGAGGATTCGCGGTTTTTTTGCGACGTTGCCAGTTCCTCCCTTTTCTCCCAAAACGAAAATGAACGATTTAATTTTCATTTGATCTTTGAATTTCACGGTTAAATAGCACATTTAACAAATTAATTGCTCAGGGAAATTATTTATCATTCTATTTTAAATAGGAAAAACCATCCCCGATGTGTTTCGGGCAGTAAACGTGTTAAAAAACACCTAATAAACCGAAGATGTATCAATTGTTACTATTGGGTCATGAATATTTGTATTTACTCGATTTAAATAGATCTTTTGACAATTATTATGAAAATTTCGAAACAGAAACACGTGTAGTAAAGGATACCGATGAAGGAACGGTAATAATTGATACATGATCGATTTATTAGTGGTTTTTTAACACATTTACTGCCCGAAACACCTCTGGGGTGGTTTTGTCTATTTGAGATATGATGATAAATGAATTCCCGGAACAGGGAATTTGGGGAAGGTTTGAAAAACATGATTTTTTATTTTGAGAGAAAAGGGGGGAATTGAGAACTGTTGGCAGAGGAAACTGGGGATTTTGATCCGGGTTAGAATTTCTTAAAATTTTAGGATTTCTTGCACAAGCCGGCAACACTGTACGACACCGGGCCCAAAGAGGGCCCGGCAAAGTGACAGACGCGACACAAAGTTACGTGGAGGCGATTGGCCTCCAGGTAACCTGGCGAGGAGTCGGCCACTTTGGACCGACCCCTCTTTGGGGGTCTTCACCCTCGTTTTTCGGATTCGGCAGAACGACACCGTCGAGAACACATCGGAGCCATCCCCTAGAAAGCGGGGGAACGCGGGAATCTTTCATGGGGCCAGCATGAAAGATGCCTTAGTTCCCGGCACTTTCCGATAAGATGGCGGCGACATGCGTCGTTGCCGTTAACTGGTCTCGAATCCCGAGTAGATGAAGACGAAGGGAATCGTGAAAATCGCGAATGTCTATACGCTCGTTTCTTTGGAAGCGGTGGGTTTTTCGCGTGGCTCCATCTTTTAAGGGTTCGGAAAGGAAGTTAAAACGGTAAAAGACGAGAATGGGATAACCTCTCGGATCGTCACGAGTATTCCGAAAAAGTAAATAAAGAAGTAAAATTTTGGACGTTAATTTATTAAAAAATAAAAGAATGGATGATCTACGGGATTCAAGATGAGAAGATTGGGATCCAGAAATTTACAGAGTAAGAAAAAGTAAAGAAATACCGGAATTTTGGATAATATTTACTGGAACAGTGGAATTCGAAATGGGATCGTGGATGGAGAAATATTACAACAAAGAGGTAAATTAAGGATCTAAAAGCATAAATTTCCAGGAAGCAAACGGAGGGGCTCATGGAAAAACAGAACACAGAAAGAAAGGGTCTGGAGCAAATACCTTTTAGGTTAGGTTTACGAGCACCAGATTAGTAGTGAAGTTCTTCAACAGAAAACCTAGCAGGAAGGATCGAACATTTAACTTACAAATTAGGAAGAAAGAAGGTGGGTTGCCCCACAGTTTTGACATAAAATGATGGAACCATTAAGATCATAGTGGATTCCCTCGACAGATCACCAATGACGGAGGGGCCAGAGATATAGACAAGGAACTTTACCAAAAACTTGTATCGAAAGTTGGATTATTGCCCAAATTCAAGGATAGGAAGAATAGATTTTTCACCGGAGTAGTCGGATTCAAAAGAACTTAAGTTAAGGGCAAAAAGATAGCAAGGTAGTACTTTGTAGTTTTATCGAAGGACAGTGGTTTATTTATTTCCTCTTAGCAAAAAGAATAAGATTTATAAGGGAAGGAAAGAGGAAGTTCACTAGATGGATACATGGAACTTTGGCAAGAGAGAAGTAGGAAATTACGAGAACAGCAAAAGTGAAAATGATCGAAGAAGCTGACTGGGGCCCAGGAAAGGGAAAAAGATAAGGGCCAAAGTATTTTTTCACAAGGAAGGAGATTTTGAGATTTGGAGGATTGCAAGTAAGTGGAACATTACGAGATTGCTTTTTTGTCTTAAGAAGAATAGGACTTTGCTAGTAGTTAATAAGTAATTTGTGGGTTTAGTTTTGAAAGTGAATTAAGAATTTCCTAGTTTCTAGTTATTTTGATGTATCAGAAGGATATTTGATAAATTTAAAAGGAAATGTGTGAAAAATTGTACCATAACTAATGGATTGACTTGTGGAATTGTAATTTGAGAAAGTAGAGTATTTAATTGGGGCACCATATTACTGTAAAGGGTGATTTTATTTGGAATTTGTAACTTAGCACAGTAGATATGGTGTTTTATTGATATTTGGAAATGTAAGGTGAAAGATTCACCATTATAAGTATTATTTGAAATAATTGAGGATTAGATTTTATTTAGATACACATAGGGAAAGCATATTATTTTTAAATTAGTAGATATTGTAAGAATTGTGAATTAAATTATGATTATTATTTAAGTGTTAGGGATAAAGATGTAGTACTTTAGAATAGAAAGTAAATTGGATGTATTATTTTTTATAGGAAAAACTAGGTACATGATTTGTAATTGTTTAGATGATTTGAATATTTATATCAGATAGGAAAACATAGTGTAAAGGTACTGATGATTTTTGTGAAGGTACAGGAATTATGTATTTGAAATTGTCGATGCATATGCTAGGTGAAGTAATTCTGTTAAGATATTAGGGGTGTTCATAGTAAGTTTAAGTAGGTAGGGACATAGGAAAGGACTTTTTAGGCAATTTTTCTTTTGAGGGAGGAGATGTAGGTGGAAAAATGTAACAGAAACATGCAGATAGAATGTAAAACTTGAGAGAAATTGGAAAAGATAGGAATTAGAAGTAAATGGTGGGTGCGAAAGAAGAGGAGGGATTTAAACATAAGAATAGGACATTATTTATTATATGGAAGGATAACTTGAGCATATGTAAGAAAAGTGGGAAGGAATGTATATTAGAAAAGTAGAATTTGCCAGTAGGTCATTTATGTATTTATAGTTAATAAGAAAGTAAAGATTATTTCTTGTGAATTTTAAGGATAAGAGTAAGAAAGTACATGTATTTGAGAGGGAAGTAATTAGAGCTTTTAGAAGGAACAAATGAATATGTAATATGTATATTAAAATTAGTGATATTTATAAGGGTATTAGGTAACTTGTGAGAAACAAGTTTGGAGGGATAGAATAAGGGAAGTTACATTATTATATTTTATTAGTGTTAGTAAGTAGTCATTGTCAACTAGGAGCTTCCTAAAATTGTAGAGGAACTTTAGGGCCTAGAAAAGCCATTTGAAGAATTTTTCCCGGAGGATATTTGGAAAAAGTCTGTTTTTAAGGATAACTTGGGGATCCTTGGACAAAATGGTGAACGAAATTTATTCACCGAAATTGTGAGGTTTTAGAAAGGATGTAACCGGAACTAAGGACAAAGGGGAAGATTTGAAAGAGGCTTAGGAAGGGGCCGGAACTGGTGAAAGGAGATAAGATTTATTCTGAAAGATGAGGAAAAAGACTTGGAAGAAAAAAGCATTTCCAGCAGTGGACAAGTCAAGTGAGAAGTAGAGATTGGAGCACTGTGGTGCAGTATTCATTGGAGAAGAGAAGAGAAGAGATAAGAAAAAAGGTGGAAAACATGATAGGTTTATTTTGAGGAGGGTTTGAATATAGTGGGCAAAGTGATAGGATGAATTTGAACAATATAGCGAATAAGGTCTTCTTAAGAAAGCATTGAAAGGAAGATGAATTTGAACGATTTTTAAAGAAATGGTCTTAATTGTTTTTAAATTAAGATATTGTGTATATACGATAATATTTTTATAGTGTTAATTATGTATAAGTAGGATATTTATGTAGACTGAAGGGGCCTTTTTAGGACGCCCCACATAATTTGCACACAAGTGGGCCACGTGTGCAAATTATGGGGGTAAAATTAAACTGGCACTACTAGTAGGTACTTTTACGGTTCTAAAGGATTTATTAGAACTGGGAAAGTTAAGAAAAAGAGAGGTAGGGAATTGTTCGTTTACTTTTCCAAATTTGTACTACATTTTATGATTGATTAGTATTTTATACTGCGTTTCCTATAGTAGTAGATTCTTTGTGTAGTTCACGTACTGTGTGGGTGAGATATAACTTGTATTATTTTAGAAATTTATTAGTGCTTTAGTCTTGTGTGAAATAGACTATTAGGACGTAGGTTCTACTTGAATTGTACAGGGTATAGGGAAATAACTTTGTCAAATTTAACCGACGATCGAGAACATTATTTGGAACGAAGAGTTCTTTTGAACAGGAAAGAGAAACGTTTGTAAATTGAGGAATTATTATTTAGAATTAGAAAATTAGAACGGCTAACCGGAACTAACCACGATTAAAATAGGTAGTAGAAAAGTAGCAAAGTTATTTCCCCAACACTGTACATTTACTGTACGTGTATAATTCTTGGCGGGTTTCGATTGACGAATTTTAGGTTAGCATTAGCAGTCAGCCGTGGTAATTTACACGAGAGAAATAGAAGATGAGAAGTAAGTCGCAATTCGATCATGCGATTTGGAATGACAGAGTAGAGTGAGATTATATTAATTTATTTATTACTATTTTTAAGTTTGAAGATTTCGATTGAAAATTTAGACAATTTTTTAAGAAAAGCGGTCTAATTGTTTAAAACATTGATAATAATTGTGGAAAATGCGGTCCACTAATTTGAAAGTTGAAGTTTACCAGAACTTTGATACTTTTGAAGACATTGTCGAGAACTTGTGTGGGGTGATAATTGCACACTGCCCCAATTCGTTTCTTGGGGCTTTGATTACGTGTGTCGATTGTCTCGGAAGTAATTTTTTAAAACTGGGGACAAGAAGTAACCCAGTGGTGTAAATTGGAATTGGTCGAAGGATTCCACATAACATTCTCGAAGATGAACTGAGGTTATACGAGCCATGGCTCCATCACCTCGGACATAACCCCATCGTACTTTGTCAGGGTGTGCGGATGAAGGTATTTGTGGAACAAGTAATGGTTCTTTCCAAAGTATTTGAGGATTATTTGTATTTTAGATTTGCATAGTTTGAGAATTTGCACATTCCGAGCTATGAAAGTAGGTATTATGACTGAGGAGGGATGGATTCGAAAGATTATTATGTGGTGTCTCATGGGACTAGGTGCAATGAATTGTCATTGTTTCAGATTCCGAAGGATGAAGTACTCGGAACACTTGCATTTGGTGATAGGTGCCAGGAGATAAGTCGAGGGGACAATGTCTTCAAGAAAGCATTGGAGGTTTGAAGCTCCTTAATTAATTTTGTGAGAAAACAGATGAAATGCATACAGTAACTGAGAAAGGAAAAGGGAGAAATGGAAGGATCCAATGGTAGGTAAGTGATGAAAGTAAGAAGTAGTGATAGGTCGAGGGACTTGAGAAGAAGAGTATTTTGTGAGGAACGAAAAGTGAATTGTACTTTTTCCTCTAAATTTGAGAGTCGAGTAGATGTGTAATTGGTACTCGAGCAGTACAGTTTGTGATATTGTGTGGTTCTTTAGCATTGCTCATGACTCGTGTAACAAGAAATGGTGGATTCTTTTGAATTGTAAAAGGGGTTAAGGGATAAATAAATGGAAAGATTTGAAAGTACATTGAAGAGTACTAGTTTCTTAATGAATTTTTGAGAGAAACATATGAATTTAGTAAAAGTGCAACGAAACTTTTCGTTCCTAGATAGGAAATGAGTGTGTTTTCGATTTAATGATTATGAAAAGTGTTATTTTTGATAAAAGATGAAATTTAAAATTGAGACAACTAATTTTCTATGGTTTATGTATTATTTAACTGATTTTTGATAACATTTCTGTTTGTATTCTACTAACTGGATATTATATTTATTAAATTTGTGACTCTTTTTGTATTACTTTTGATGAGTCGAAAGAGTACTTGTCGAGGTGATACATTGGAGTGGTGGTATATTTGGTAACTGTATATTATTTATTATTATTATTATTATTTTTTTTTAAGAAGCTTTTAGAACTAAAAGATGGGTGTTTCTTCTGACTGCAACTAATAAAAGCAGAATTGAAGGATTTTGTGTGAGATTATTTCTAAACCTGTTACCCGATGAATAGGAAAGTGGTCTTTTGGGATTCGTGAGAGGATTGGGTTTACACTGTTATTCTTATATTGTGGAAATGTAGTAACTTTTTATAGGTATTGTCTATATTTTTGGAAACATTCCCCGCAGTATTATGACTGATTTAGAGCTTGTATTTTGTAAATTTAGTATATTTAGTATTTATTGATGAATATTATTGGTGTTTCTATGAATGAAGAAGAGATACATGGTCTGCATTATATTGAGAGATGAGTAAAGTGTTTCTAAAGACATGTACTCTTATTTATTTATAATTAGAGGATAGTTTAGATATTTAAAAAAAAGTGACACATTAAAGGGTGGTATATATTGATTATTAAATTGTATTGTGAGGGTCAGGATGCACTGTGGAAATTTGGGGATGTAGGGAAGATAGAGAAACTAAAGTAATTTGTATTTTGATGATTTGACTGTCTATTGGGAAATTGAATAATTTTGAATTTTGAAGTAAAGGGGAGATTATTCTTTGGGAAAGGCCAACAAGTGATTTAGATTTTTTGACTTAAAGTGTGTAGTAGATTTAGGGGGACATTTCCAGTGTGATTTTGCATTTTTTAGATTTTCACGGGTGTTAGTATTAATTTGTAATTATTTAGATAGAACTATTGAGATAATTTTTGTATTTCTTTATTGCTGAGATGATGTATTACTTTATTTATTTGTCTGATACTGCGGGGAAAGAGATTAGATGATTTGGGATAGTACTTAAAAAAGGGACATTCTTAGGGAGGATAAGATTTGAGAGGGGAAACTGAGGGTATTAGAAAAAGGGAATAGAAGAAGATGGGGGATTAAGGGACATTATGGAGGGAAATTGGGGGTTTTACTTATAAAGGGGGATGAGGGATAAGGGACAGGAGTATGGAAACATTAAAAAAAAGGGATGAGGGAGAGGAGTATGGAAACATTATAAAAAAGGAGATGAGGGACAGGAGTATGGGAACATTTTAGAAAAGGGATGAGGGATGGGAGTACACGGAATAAGGATGAAGGATAAGAGTGTACTAAAAGGGGATGGAAGAGATTAAGAGGAAGGATAAAGGGGGGACTAGAAAGGGATGAGAGATAAGGTGAGTATTATGAAGGAGCAGAGAGGATTGGCAGGATAGGAGAAGAAGACGACGACGATGCTGAAGCAGAAAAGGGGGACTAGGAAGGATATAGATTTTAAGGAGGAGGGGGAATGGGGGCTTTTATGAGGGATGAAGGAAGGGGGGCATTAAAGGAAAGGGAAGGAAGGCTAGAAGGTGAGTATTATTTTAGAAGGGATGAAGGATAAGAAGAGCTTGGGAAAAGGGAGGATAAGAGAGAGGGGGATTGAAGGCTATTGGAAGGAAGGTGGGATTATGAAGGGGATGGAAAAGGAACGAGGAAAGGATGGGGGAATGGGATAGGGATGAGAAGTGAGGGGACTAGGAAGGGAGCTAAGAAGGTGCGAGAGGGGAAAGGGGGACTATAGGGATGAGGGAAAGGAGTATTTGAATTGGGAAGGGAAAGGGATGAAGGATAGGAATTTGTGAACATTAGGGAAAGGAGTATTGATATTACAGTGAGGGAAGAAAGTATTGATACAATGGGGGACGAACGATGAGGGAGCGGAGTATTCTAACGGGGGGTGCAGAGGATGAGGGATAGGAGTAAGCTAACTAGAGATTGAGAAAGGAAGGGATTAAGAAGTGAGCTGGGGGACTAGGGATAGGAGTGTGTAGATATTATTAGAAGGGATGAAAGAAGGGACAGCAGAGGGATGATGAAAAGGGGATTATAGTGCTATAGCGGGGATAAGAGAAGGCACGGAAAGAGATGAGCTGGAAAGGGTGAAGGGGAGAGATTGGAAAGAAGGGATGTGTCTTTTAGGGAAGGCAGTATTGATATTACTAGAGAACTGGGATGTAGTGGGAGGATATAGGGAAGGATTCGGAGATATTTCCAAGGGAACTCGCAAGCGGGGGATTGTAGGGATTAGAGAGAGTGAAGAGAACTAGGAAAGGGATGGATTAAAAGATATTAGAAGCTGTGAGAGAGAGATAGTGAAGGAACTATTATTATAGGGATAGGAGACGGAGATGATGGAAGGAAGTAACTGAATTATGATAGAGAGGGCTATTTATGAAGGATTTATAGGAGAGCTACTATGATTAACTGTGTGAGAAGACTATTTAGAAGGGAATAGATGATTTACTGCGTATTGAGAGGATAGCTGTGAGAGATATTTTAGGAAGAAGGGAACTAGATTAGGGATTTATATGAACTGTAGAGACGGGATATTATTATGAGATTATATTCCTGACGGATAGGGAACTACTGAGAGACGGATGATTTAGGCATTAGGGGAGATAAGAAGCGGATGGATTATTAAAAGAACTGTGAGATTTATAGAGGATGGTGGAGTATTAGGTAAATGAGAGAGAGATAAGAGTATGTTACTAGATTAGAAGGATATATTGATGATTATCGAGAAGGATTATAGGTCTGATGACTATATTATAAGAAGACTGTAGATATTACAGCGTGGGGAATGAGGAGAATAGAGAGATACTAGTATTGAATTTGAGAGAGATATTAGGCGATGGGGATAACTAATCTAACTTATGAGAACATAGGGAAAGATGAACGAACTATGGGAACGATAGATATTAGAGGAAAGTAACGGATGATATAGATATTATAAGTAATGTAGGATATTTGTGAATCTATTTGGATGTAGCATGAGAGATGTATTGAATAGAAAGGATGTGATATTAGGAGAAGAGATGGGATTAGAAAGGAAGGATGGATATCAGTGTATTTCTTTGGATTTGATGGAAAGGGGGGAAGTATCGAAACGTACAGAAGACATTATGAAGGGATTAGATTGATATAGGATAGTGTGAAATTCCTGGAATATAAGGAAGATATGATATGGTGGAAATAAGTACTAGTATTGATGATTGAATCAGACATTTCGGACTTATTGAAATAGAAAGAAAACAATGAGATCTGAACTAACTATTTAAAACAGTAACTTTTAGTGCTTTTAGGAATTAACAAGAAACTTGGGCAATTGTGTGACTTCTAGGATTATTGGAGAGATAGGAACTAAATGATTAAATCATTACTTCGAAGGAATATACGGATACTTGCACTTTTTTGATACTTTCTAGGATTCATATAAGAAACAAAATAAATCCTAATTAACCGTCTAAAACAACAATCTTCGAGGGAATTGATAAGAACTTGAACTTCATGATACTTTTCGTATTTTCTAGGATTCTGAAAAAGAAACACAACAAACCCTAACTAACCGATTATACAACTTTGGAAGATAACAGCTATTCTTGAAGAGTGTGAATCAACTGATTGAAACAAAGTAATTATAGGAACTTGCATAATTTAATGAAAACTGAACTAAAACAATAAATTTTAAAAGAAGATAAATTTCGACTATTTCTTGCATTTTAGGAATTTATAGTGATTCAACATTATTTAAGATTTTTGAGGAAAACAGCACTTTTTGAAACTTCTTAGGAATTTACGGAAACTACCTTTTAGACACTTTTCACGACTTTTCTATGATTCTCAAAGGAGATTGAATTAACTGACTAAAACAAGAAACTTTTAAAAGAAGATAAATTTCGACTATGTCTTGCAATTTTAGGATTTATAGTAACTTTGCTATTTTTCAGTATCTCTTTGTGATGACTTGAAACGAGACATGAGTAATCGACTAAAACAACACTTTTAGGGAATTTCATAGTAACTTGTAACTTTGAATACTTTCTGTGTTTTCTAGGAATTTACAGAAACGTACAGGACTTGATTATTTTTATTATTTCTTTGTAATTTTAAGGGATTGATGATATTTCTTAGAAGAGACAAAATTGACTCGAAGTAAACAATTTACAGAAACATACTTTTTGTACAATTTAAGGGATGGATGGATTAAAGGATAATTTCTCGGGTTAGCTAGGATTAGATTATTTCTTCGTAACTTGATGATTTTCTAGGATTCTCAAAGGAAATTGCATTAACTGACTGAAACGGTACTTCTTGACATTTTTATGTACCCTTTGATTTTTAAGAATCGAGACGGAATTTACGGGAAGACACTTTTTGTATAATTTGAAGGAATTCTCAGGTTAGCTAGGATTTGCTTATTTTATTTCCGCGTGATTTTATAAGAACATAGGAATCGACTATTCTTGAGAAGAAGGGAGAAGAGACGAATTTGGAAGTTTTAAAAGAAAAGAAGGGAAACATAACTAACAACACTTTTCGAGTAACTTGATGATTTTCTAGGATTCTTCACACTTCTGATAAATTTGGAAGTATTGGAATATTTAGGGATTTTTCAGTATTTAGACGATTCTTCATAATTTTATTAACTTTAACACTTCTAGGATTCTTAAAGAGAACTGCACTTTTGGACATTTCTTAGGAATTCACAGTAACTTTGTCATTTCTTGTACTTTTCATAGATTCTAACATTTTTCACATTTTGTCGATTTAGCTAGGATAAGACACTTTTTTCGATTTTCGCGTATTTTGAAAAGAAACGAAACTAACCGGACTTGTAACAAAAGAATACTTTTCTGTGATTTTAGGAATTTACTATGATTTGGACATTTTACAGAGATTTGAACTTTCTGCAATTTATATGGATTTTGTAGGATTCATGGGAACTTTGTACTTTTTAAGGATTTCTAGAATTAGACTCTTTTTGCATTTTGTATGATTTTGATAGGAACTTGAACTTTTTAGACTTTTGTCGTGTCTTGGGAAATTACTATACTTTCGACACTTATCGATTATAAACGACTTTTCGGATAACTGTGCTTTTCACGGTACTTTTCAGATATATTCAATGATTTCCACTTTTTGTAATTTTGAAGAGACAAAGGAAATCCGAACTAACTAACTAAAACAACACTTTTCTAGGATTCTTCACACTTCTTATAGATTTAGGAATTTTATAGCATTTAGGACATTTCCTATGATTCTTCGTACTTTTAATAACTTAGTAATTTTTGAGACTTTTAGGGATTTTACGGTACTTTTAACATTTCTACGATTCTTCGTAAATTTAGATCCTTTTCGTCTTTTGTAGAGAATTTCATATTTTCGTGATTCTTAGTAATCGAGATGATTTTCGGATTTGCTAGGATATTTAGACGCTTTCTTATATTTCTAGGAATTAACAGAAACTTGTAACTTTTGACATTTTCTATGATTCTTTATATTTTTTAAGGATTTTTGGAATTGGACACTTTTCGACATTTCGTGTGATTTCTTATAAAACATAAGAAACCCTAACTAACCGGAACTAAAATAAAAAAGAGAACTTTTTGAATTTCTTGGGGATTTCACAGCTTCCGACTACTTCTATACTTTTCTGTGTTTCTTAGTGAATTGGGATACTTATTGCCTTTTCTTGTATTTTAGTAAATTATGACACTTTACGAGATTTCTTGCGATTCTTCAAAGAACAAAAGAAACCCGAACTAACCGAGAAGAAACAACTTTTGGAGTAATTGTACTTTTCATAGTACTTTTGATATTTTCTGTGATTAATAATTTTAAACATTTTCAGTGCTTCTTCGTGATTTAGGATACTTTTTCGAGTAACTACATTTGTGCTCTTATGGGACTTGATGGATTTGCTGTGATTCTTCGAATATTTTGAATTTCTAGAGTAACTTTACAAGACAAGACTTTCTTTGGATTTTAGAAGGATTAAGATACTTTAGTATATTTGTACTTTTATGGGATAATTAGATATTTCTTGGATATTATAGGATATTTGCATACTCTTTGACATTTCTTGTGTTTCTTAAAGACTAGAAGAGATTTAAACTAACCAACTGTAAACAAAAGAACACTTTTCTGTGCTTCTTCGTGACTTTGTACTTTTACGTGATTTCTCGGATTCTTAGTAATTTAGATGCTTTTATTGCATTTTACGTGTCAGCTAGGATATTTGGATTTCTTATAGAACACGCGAGATCTATACTAACCGACGATAAACACTATTTTTGATTCTTTGTGCATTTATAAGACTAGCAAACCTAACCGACTAAAACATACTTTTTCGTCTTTATTTAAAATTAGACACTTTGTGAAGTTTCTTGTATTATGGGATATTTGCATACTTTTTCACATTTCTTGTGTTTCCTAGGATTCTTAGATATTTCTAGATTTCTTGTGCTTTTTATAGAACAAGGGATATCTGAACTAACCGAGTATAAACAACTTTTTTCGGTATCTTCGTAAATTTAGATACTTTTCGTCTTTTTTAGAGATTTTTATAATTTTCGATATTTCTAGGAATTTCCAGAAACTTGCACTTTTGTAATTTTAGACGCTTTTCTTCGTACTTTTAGGAATTTCTAGGATTAGATACTTTTTGTCTTTTCTTGTATTTTAGTAAATTATGACTCTTTCGAGCGTTTCTTATAACTTCAGAGTCGGATTATACAGGATTAGGATATTTAGATACTTGGACATTTTTTGTGTTTCTTAAATATGACAAAGGAGACCTAAACTAACCGATTATAAACAAAAGAAAGAACTCTTTTGTGTGATTTGAGATACTTTCGTGTTTTCTATTATTTTACAGAAACTTATACTTATTATTATCTTGTGGATTTTACACGATCACACATTATTTTCGACATTTCTCGTATTTTCTTAAAGGACGACACTAACCGATAACGAAGAAAAGAACTCTTTTTCTGTGTTTCTTAGTGACTTGGATACTTTATTCACTTTTTCCAGTAACTTGTCAGGATTGTACTGATACTTTTCGTGTTTCCTCATATAATTAGAGTAGTTTTCTAGGATTTCTAGTGTACTTTACGGAACTTTCGATCGGATTTGCTAGGATATTGAGATACTTTTCACTTTCCTAGTGTTTTTTAAAAAATGACAAAGGAGATCCGAACTAACCGAGTACAAACACTTTTTTGTAATTTGAGATATTTCTTTGAGTAACTGTACTTTTAGACATTTTTGTGCTTTTCTTGGATTTGTAACGATTCGTGGAGACTTTTACATTTCTTGTGTTTTCTTAAAGACTAAAGAGAGATCTGAACTAATCGAGTAAAAACAACTTTTCTGTAACTTCGTAGATTTAGACACTTTTGTATGTTTCTTGTATTCTGATAGGATTTTTTTTTTATGTTTCTTAAAGACTAAAGAGAAATCTGAACTAACCGAGTATAAACTAGAAAAAGGATTTAGGATACTTCGTACATTCTTTGTGCTTTTATATGACTTCGCGTTAGCTAGGATATTTAGAGATCATTTCGGATTAAGACAACAAAGGAGACCTAAACTAACCGAGTATAGACACTTGATTTTTTTTAGATTTCTTGTACTTTTCTATGCTTCTCGCTTCTCTCGGGTTTGTACTGATTTTGAGAGACTTGTCGAGTTTTCTAGTGATTTTTAACAACATAATTTAGTATTTCTTGAAGGATTAGGATACTTTTGTGTTTCCTCGTACTTTTCTAGGACTTGCTAGGATAATTAGATACTTGACTGTTTTTGACATTTTTTCTTAAAGAACAAAACTAACCGATTATAAACACTCTTTCTTTCTTCGTATGATTTTCCTGTGTTAGCTAGGATTCGTAGACTTTTTTACTTTTTCTGGCGTCTCTCGGATTTTATATATTTCGAGTAGGATTTGGGTATTTCTAGTGTTTCTTAGAACTTCGGTGTCGGATTATTACGAATTAGGATATTTTTATGCGTCTTCTAGTATATTTCTCAAGTTAGCTAGGATTCTTATAACACTTTCTTGACGAATCGAGATACTTTACTGTGTTTCTTAGATTCTTACGATCCGTGGAGACTTTTTTCCCTTTTCTAGTAAGTCTCTCGGGTTTGCTTAGATTAGAGAGACTATTTCTTATTTTTTTTCGAGTGTTTTCACAACAAATTTAGGTATTTCATAAAGGATTAGGATATTTTGTAGGATTTGCTTATATTTTCACGGTTTCCTACTTTTCTCGTTTCCGAAAAGGACAAAGGAGATCTGAACTAAACTTCGTGAATTTAGATACTTTTCACTCTTTCTTAGTGTTTCTTATAGAACAAGAGAGATCTGAACTAACCGAGTATATACTTTTTTAGTAACTTTGTAAATTTAGGTACTTTTCGGTGTTTCTTATATTCTTCTATGACTGATTTTGAGAGATAATTTCGAGTGGCTTAGGATGTTTACGTATGATTCGTAGGGCTTATTTCTTATAAGACAAAGGAGATCCGAACTAACCGAGTACAAACAACTTTTTCTGTAATTTCGTAAATTTAGATGCTTTTGTACGTTTCTCGTATTCTTCTAGAATTTTGACATTTTGAATTATTTTAGAAGGATTAGGATATTTTCGTACTTTTCTATGCTTCTCTCGGGTTTGCTAGGATATTAAGACACACTTTTCACTTTTCCCTTTTCTAGCGTTTCTTATAGAACAAGGGAGATCTGAACTAACCGAGTACAAACACTTTTTCTGTTTCTTCGTAGATTTAGGTACTTTTGTATATTTCTTGTAGTTTGCTATGATTCGTAGACTATTTCGGATTTTGACATTTTTCTTAAAGAACAAGACTAACCGACTGTAACATACTTTTTCGAGCTTCTAGGAAATTTGAGATACTTTTCGGTGTGTGATTCGTAGAGACTTGAACATTTTCTAGTTTCTGAGATTTTTGAGGGATTATTTAACATTTTTCTAGTAAGTCTCTCGGAATTGTAACGATTTTGGGATACTTTTATTACTTTTTCTAGTAACTTCTCGGGTTTGCTAGTATTTTCAAAGTAGTTTTAACTGTGTTTTCATACAACTTTAGAGTGTTTCATAAAGGATGAGGATATTTAGATACTTCTACATTTCTTGTGTTTCTTAAAAAATAACAAAGGAGACCTGAACTAAGGGACTCTTTTCTGTGTTTCTTGGTAATTTTAGAAACTTGGTACATTAGAGATTATTTCGGATTAAGACACTTTTGTGTGTTTCTTGTACTTTTCTAGGATTCTCTCGGGTGTGCTTATATTTTCTTGTTTCTTAAAAGGACAAAGGAGATCTGAACTAACCGAGTACAAACAACTTTTCTGTTTCTTCGTATATTTCTTGTACTTTTCTATGCTTCTCTCGGGTGTGTTAGGATATTGAGATTATTTCGGATTTAGACACTTTTCTGTTTCTTTGTACTTTTCTAGGATTTTGTAGATTTTCTCGAGTTTGCTTATATTTTCATAATTTCCTACTTTTCTTGTTTCTGAAAATGACAAAGGAGATCTGAACTAACCGAGTATAAACTTCGTAAATTTAGATACTTTTCGGTGTTTCTTTACTTTATACGATTCTCTCGGGTTTGTTATGATACTTAAGACACTTTTCGAGTTTTCTAGTAATTTCAGAGTAGTTTTCTAGTGTTTTTAACAACATCATAGAGTATTTTTATAAAGAATTAGGATATTTTGTAGGATTCTCTCGGGTTTGTTACTGATTTCAGAGATACTTCTCGGGTTTTCTCATACTTTCAAAGTAGTTTTCTAGTGTTTTAGATACAACTTGAGAGTGTTTCATAAAGAATTAGGATATTTTGTAGGATTCTCTCGGGTTTGTTACTGATTTCAGAGATACTTCTCGGGTTTTCTCATACTTTCAAAGTAGTTTTCTAGTGTTTTAGATACAACTTGAGAGTATTTCATAAAGAATTAGGATATTTTGTAGGATTCTCTCGGGTTTGTTACTGATTTTAGAGATACTTCTCGGGTTTTCTCATACTTTCAAAGTAGTTTTCTAGTGTTTCTGATACAACTTGAGAGTATTTCATAAAGAATTAGGATATTTTGTAGAATTCTCTCGGGTTTGTTACTGATTTCAGAGATACTTCTCGGGTTTTCTAGTAATTTCATAGTGGTTTTCTAGTGTTTTTAACAACATATTTCGGTATCATATAAAGGATTAGTTCAGGTTAGTTCAGGTTAGTTCAGGTTAGTTCAGGTTAGTTCAGGTTAGTTCAGGTTAGTTCAGGTTAGTTCAGGTTAGTTCAGGTTAGTTCAGGTTAGTTCAGGTTAGTTCAGGTTAGTTCAGGTTAGTTCAGGTTAGTTCAGGTTAGTTCAGGTTAGTTCAGGTTAGTTCAGGTTAGTTCAGGTTAGTTCAGGTTAGTTCAGGTTAGTTCAGGTTAGTTCAGGTTAGTTCAGGTTAGTTCAGGTTAGTTCAGGTTAGTTCAGGTTAGTTCAGGTTAGTTCAGGTTAGTTCAGGTTAGTTCAGGTTAGTTCAGGTTAGTTCAGGTTAGTTCAGGTTAGTTCAGGTTAGTTCAGGTTAGTTCAGGTTAGTTCAGGTTAGTTCAGGTTAGTTCAGGTTAGTTCAGGTTAGTTCAGGTTAGTTCAGGTTAGTTCAGGTTAGTTCAGGTTAGTTCAGGTTAGTTCAGGTTAGTTCAGGTTAGTTCAGGTTAGTTCAGGTTAGTTCAGGTTAGTTCAGGTTAGTTCAGGTTAGTTCAGGTTAGTTCAGGTTAGTTCAGGTTAGTTCAGGTTAGTTCAGGTTAGTTCAGGTTAGTTCAGGTTAGTTCAGGTTAGTTCAGGTTAGTTCAGGTTAGTTCAGGTTAGTTCAGGTTAGTTCAGGTTAGTTCAGGTTAGTTCAGGTTAGTTCAGGTTAGTTCAGGTTAGTTCAGGTTAGTTCAGGTTAGTTCAGGTTAGTTCAGGTTAGTTCAGGTTAGTTCAGGTTAGTTCAGGTTAGTTCAGGTTAGTTCAGGTTAGTTCAGGTTAGTTCAGGTTAGTTCAGGTTAGTTCAGGTTAGTTCAGGTTAGTTCAGGTTAGTTCAGGTTAGTTCAGGTTAGTTCAGGTTAGTTCAGGTTAGTTCAGGTTAGTTCAGGTTAGTTCAGGTTAGTTCAGGTTAGTTCAGGTTAGTTCAGGTTAGTTCAGGTTAGTTCAGGTTAGTTCAGGTTAGTTCAGGTTAGTTCAGGTTAGTTCAGGTTAGTTCAGGTTAGTTCAGGTTAGTTCAGGTTAGTTCAGGTTAGTTCAGGTTAGTTCAGGTTAGTTCAGGTTAGTTCAGGTTAGTTCAGGTTAGTTCAGGTTAGTTCAGGTTAGTTCAGGTTAGTTCAGGTTAGTTCAGGTTAGTTCAGGTTAGTTCAGGTTAGTTCAGGTTAGTTCAGGTTAGTTCAGGTTAGTTCAGGTTAGTTCAGGTTAGTTCAGGTTAGTTCAGGTTAGTTCAGGTTAGTTCAGGTTAGTTCAGGTTAGTTCAGGTTAGTTCAGGTTAGTTCAGGTTAGTTCAGGTTAGTTCAGGTTAGTTCAGGTTAGTTCAGGTTAGTTCAGGTTAGTTCAGGTTAGTTCAGGTTAGTTCAGGTTAGTTCAGGTTAGTTCAGGTTAGTTCAGGTTAGTTCAGGTTAGTTCAGGTTAGTTCAGGTTAGTTCAGGTTAGTTCAGGTTAGTTCAGGTTAGTTCAGGTTAGTTCAGGTTAGTTCAGGTTAGTTCAGGTTAGTTCAGGTTAGTTCAGGTTAGTTCAGGTTAGTTCAGGTTAGTTCAGGTTAGTTCAGGTTAGTTCAGGTTAGTTCAGGTTAGTTCAGGTTAGTTCAGGTTAGTTCAGGTTAGTTCAGGTTAGTTCAGGTTAGTTCAGGTTAGTTCAGGTTAGTTCAGGTTAGTTCAGGTTAGTTCAGGTTAGTTCAGGTTAGTTCAGGTTAGTTCAGGTTAGTTCAGGTTAGTTCAGGTTAGTTCAGGTTAGTTCAGGTTAGTTCAGGTTAGTTCAGGTTAGTTCAGGTTAGTTCAGGTTAGTTCAGGTTAGTTCAGGTTAGTTCAGGTTAGTTCAGGTTAGTTCAGGTTAGTTCAGGTTAGTTCAGGTTAGTTCAGGTTAGTTCAGGTTAGTTCAGGTTAGTTCAGGTTAGTTCAGGTTAGTTCAGGTTAGTTCAGGTTAGTTCAGGTTAGTTCAGGTTAGTTCAGGTTAGTTCAGGTTAGTTCAGGTTAGTTCAGGTTAGTTCAGGTTAGTTCAGGTTAGTTCAGGTTAGTTCAGGTTAGTTCAGGTTAGTTCAGGTTAGTTCAGGTTAGTTCAGGTTAGTTCAGGTTAGTTCAGGTTAGTTCAGGTTAGTTCAGGTTAGTTCAGGTTAGTTCAGGTTAGTTCAGGTTAGTTCAGGTTAGTTCAGGTTAGTTCAGGTTAGTTCAGGTTAGTTCAGGTTAGTTCAGGTTAGTTCAGGTTAGTTCAGGTTAGTTCAGGTTAGTTCAGGTTAGTTCAGGTTAGTTCAGGTTAGTTCAGGTTAGTTCAGGTTAGTTCAGGTTAGTTCAGGTTAGTTCAGGTTAGTTCAGGTTAGTTCAGGTTAGTTCAGGTTAGTTCAGGTTAGTTCAGGTTAGTTCAGGTTAGTTCAGGTTAGTTCAGGTTAGTTCAGGTTAGTTCAGGTTAGTTCAGGTTAGTTCAGGTTAGTTCAGGTTAGTTCAGGTTAGTTCAGGTTAGTTCAGGTTAGTTCAGGTTAGTTCAGGTTAGTTCAGGTTAGTTCAGGTTAGTTCAGGTTAGTTCAGGTTAGTTCAGGTTAGTTCAGGTTAGTTCAGGTTAGTTCAGGTTAGTTCAGGTTAGTTCAGGTTAGTTCAGGTTAGTTCAGGTTAGTTCAGGTTAGTTCAGGTTAGTTCAGGTTAGTTCAGGTTAGTTCAGGTTAGTTCAGGTTAGTTCAGGTTAGTTCAGGTTAGTTCAGGTTAGTTCAGGTTAGTTCAGGTTAGTTCAGGTTAGTTCAGGTTAGTTCAGGTTAGTTCAGGTTAGTTCAGGTTAGTTCAGGTTAGTTCAGGTTAGTTCAGGTTAGTTCAGGTTAGTTCAGGTTAGTTCAGGTTAGTTCAGGTTAGTTCAGGTTAGTTCAGGTTAGTTCAGGTTAGTTCAGGTTAGTTCAGGTTAGTTCAGGTTAGTTCAGGTTAGTTCAGGTTAGTTCAGGTTAGTTCAGGTTAGTTCAGGTTAGTTCAGGTTAGTTCAGGTTAGTTCAGGTTAGTTCAGGTTAGTTCAGGTTAGTTCAGGTTAGTTCAGGTTAGTTCAGGTTAGTTCAGGTTAGTTCAGGTTAGTTCAGGTTAGTTCAGGTTAGTTCAGGTTAGTTCAGGTTAGTTCAGGTTAGTTCAGGTTAGTTCAGGTTAGTTCAGGTTAGTTCAGGTTAGTTCAGGTTAGTTCAGGTTAGTTCAGGTTAGTTCAGGTTAGTTCAGGTTAGTTCAGGTTAGTTCAGGTTAGTTCAGGTTAGTTCAGGTTAGTTCAGGTTAGTTCAGGTTAGTTCAGGTTAGTTCAGGTTAGTTCAGGTTAGTTCAGGTTAGTTCAGGTTAGTTCAGGTTAGTTCAGGTTAGTTCAGGTTAGTTCAGGTTAGTTCAGGTTAGTTCAGGTTAGTTCAGGTTAGTTCAGGTTAGTTCAGGTTAGTTCAGGTTAGTTCAGGTTAGTTCAGGTTAGTTCAGGTTAGTTCAGGTTAGTTCAGGTTAGTTCAGGTTAGTTCAGGTTAGTTCAGGTTAGTTCAGGTTAGTTCAGGTTAGTTCAGGTTAGTTCAGGTTAGTTCAGGTTAGTTCAGGTTAGTTCAGGTTAGTTCAGGTTAGTTCAGGTTAGTTCAGGTTAGTTCAGGTTAGTTCAGGTTAGTTCAGGTTAGTTCAGGTTAGTTCAGGTTAGTTCAGGTTAGTTCAGGTTAGTTCAGGTTAGTTCAGGTTAGTTCAGGTTAGTTCAGGTTAGTTCAGGTTAGTTCAGGTTAGTTCAGGTTAGTTCAGGTTAGTTCAGGTTAGTTCAGGTTAGTTCAGGTTAGTTCAGGTTAGTTCAGGTTAGTTCAGGTTAGTTCAGGTTAGTTCAGGTTAGTTCAGGTTAGTTCAGGTTAGTTCAGGTTAGTTCAGGTTAGTTCAGGTTAGTTCAGGTTAGTTCAGGTTAGTTCAGGTTAGTTCAGGTTAGTTCAGGTTAGTTCAGGTTAGTTCAGGTTAGTTCAGGTTAGTTCAGGTTAGTTCAGGTTAGTTCAGGTTAGTTCAGGTTAGTTCAGGTTAGTTCAGGTTAGTTCAGGTTAGTTCAGGTTAGTTCAGGTTAGTTCAGGTTAGTTCAGGTTAGTTCAGGTTAGTTCAGGTTAGTTCAGGTTAGTTCAGGTTAGTTCAGGTTAGTTCAGGTTAGTTCAGGTTAGTTCAGGTTAGTTCAGGTTAGTTCAGGTTAGTTCAGGTTAGTTCAGGTTAGTTCAGGTTAGTTCAGGTTAGTTCAGGTTAGTTCAGGTTAGTTCAGGTTAGTTCAGGTTAGTTCAGGTTAGTTCAGGTTAGTTCAGGTTAGTTCAGGTTAGTTCAGGTTAGTTCAGGTTAGTTCAGGTTAGTTCAGGTTAGTTCAGGTTAGTTCAGGTTAGTTCAGGTTAGTTCAGGTTAGTTCAGGTTAGTTCAGGTTAGTTCAGGTTAGTTCAGGTTAGTTCAGGTTAGTTCAGGTTAGTTCAGGTTAGTTCAGGTTAGTTCAGGTTAGTTCAGGTTAGTTCAGGTTAGTTCAGGTTAGTTCAGGTTAGTTCAGGTTAGTTCAGGTTAGTTCAGGTTAGTTCAGGTTAGTTCAGGTTAGTTCAGGTTAGTTCAGGTTAGTTCAGGTTAGTTCAGGTTAGTTCAGGTTAGTTCAGGTTAGTTCAGGTTAGTTCAGGTTAGTTCAGGTTAGTTCAGGTTAGTTCAGGTTAGTTCAGGTTAGTTCAGGTTAGTTCAGGTTAGTTCAGGTTAGTTCAGGTTAGTTCAGGTTAGTTCAGGTTAGTTCAGGTTAGTTCAGGTTAGTTCAGGTTAGTTCAGGTTAGTTCAGGTTAGTTCAGGTTAGTTCAGGTTAGTTCAGGTTAGTTCAGGTTAGTTCAGGTTAGTTCAGGTTAGTTCAGGTTAGTTCAGGTTAGTTCAGGTTAGTTCAGGTTAGTTCAGGTTAGTTCAGGTTAGTTCAGGTTAGTTCAGGTTAGTTCAGGTTAGTTCAGGTTAGTTCAGGTTAGTTCAGGTTAGTTCAGGTTAGTTCAGGTTAGTTCAGGTTAGTTCAGGTTAGTTCAGGTTAGTTCAGGTTAGTTCAGGTTAGTTCAGGTTAGTTCAGGTTAGTTCAGGTTAGTTCAGGTTAGTTCAGGTTAGTTCAGGTTAGTTCAGGTTAGTTCAGGTTAGTTCAGGTTAGTTCAGGTTAGTTCAGGTTAGTTCAGGTTAGTTCAGGTTAGTTCAGGTTAGTTCAGGTTAGTTCAGGTTAGTTCAGGTTAGTTCAGGTTAGTTCAGGTTAGTTCAGGTTAGTTCAGGTTAGTTCAGGTTAGTTCAGGTTAGTTCAGGTTAGTTCAGGTTAGTTCAGGTTAGTTCAGGTTAGTTCAGGTTAGTTCAGGTTAGTTCAGGTTAGTTCAGGTTAGTTCAGGTTAGTTCAGGTTAGTTCAGGTTAGTTCAGGTTAGTTCAGGTTAGTTCAGGTTAGTTCAGGTTAGTTCAGGTTAGTTCAGGTTAGTTCAGGTTAGTTCAGGTTAGTTCAGGTTAGTTCAGGTTAGTTCAGGTTAGTTCAGGTTAGTTCAGGTTAGTTCAGGTTAGTTCAGGTTAGTTCAGGTTAGTTCAGGTTAGTTCAGGTTAGTTCAGGTTAGTTCAGGTTAGTTCAGGTTAGTTCAGGTTAGTTCAGGTTAGTTCAGGTTAGTTCAGGTTAGTTCAGGTTAGTTCAGGTTAGTTCAGGTTAGTTCAGGTTAGTTCAGGTTAGTTCAGGTTAGTTCAGGTTAGTTCAGGTTAGTTCAGGTTAGTTCAGGTTAGTTCAGGTTAGTTCAGGTTAGTTCAGGTTAGTTCAGGTTAGTTCAGGTTAGTTCAGGTTAGTTCAGGTTAGTTCAGGTTAGTTCAGGTTAGTTCAGGTTAGTTCAGGTTAGTTCAGGTTAGTTCAGGTTAGTTCAGGTTAGTTCAGGTTAGTTCAGGTTAGTTCAGGTTAGTTCAGGTTAGTTCAGGTTAGTTCAGGTTAGTTCAGGTTAGTTCAGGTTAGTTCAGGTTAGTTCAGGTTAGTTCAGGTTAGTTCAGGTTAGTTCAGGTTAGTTCAGGTTAGTTCAGGTTAGTTCAGGTTAGTTCAGGTTAGTTCAGGTTAGTTCAGGTTAGTTCAGGTTAGTTCAGGTTAGTTCAGGTTAGTTCAGGTTAGTTCAGGTTAGTTCAGGTTAGTTCAGGTTAGTTCAGGTTAGTTCAGGTTAGTTCAGGTTAGTTCAGGTTAGTTCAGGTTAGTTCAGGTTAGTTCAGGTTAGTTCAGGTTAGTTCAGGTTAGTTCAGGTTAGTTCAGGTTAGTTCAGGTTAGTTCAGGTTAGTTCAGGTTAGTTCAGGTTAGTTCAGGTTAGTTCAGGTTAGTTCAGGTTAGTTCAGGTTAGTTCAGGTTAGTTCAGGTTAGTTCAGGTTAGTTCAGGTTAGTTCAGGTTAGTTCAGGTTAGTTCAGGTTAGTTCAGGTTAGTTCAGGTTAGTTCAGGTTAGTTCAGGTTAGTTCAGGTTAGTTCAGGTTAGTTCAGGTTAGTTCAGGTTAGTTCAGGTTAGTTCAGGTTAGTTCAGGTTAGTTCAGGTTAGTTCAGGTTAGTTCAGGTTAGTTCAGGTTAGTTCAGGTTAGTTCAGGTTAGTTCAGGTTAGTTCAGGTTAGTTCAGGTTAGTTCAGGTTAGTTCAGGTTAGTTCAGGTTAGTTCAGGTTAGTTCAGGTTAGTTCAGGTTAGTTCAGGTTAGTTCAGGTTAGTTCAGGTTAGTTCAGGTTAGTTCAGGTTAGTTCAGGTTAGTTCAGGTTAGTTCAGGTTAGTTCAGGTTAGTTCAGGTTAGTTCAGGTTAGTTCAGGTTAGTTCAGGTTAGTTCAGGTTAGTTCAGGTTAGTTCAGGTTAGTTCAGGTTAGTTCAGGTTAGTTCAGGTTAGTTCAGGTTAGTTCAGGTTAGTTCAGGTTAGTTCAGGTTAGTTCAGGTTAGTTCAGGTTAGTTCAGGTTAGTTCAGGTTAGTTCAGGTTAGTTCAGGTTAGTTCAGGTTAGTTCAGGTTAGTTCAGGTTAGTTCAGGTTAGTTCAGGTTAGTTCAGGTTAGTTCAGGTTAGTTCAGGTTAGTTCAGGTTAGTTCAGGTTAGTTCAGGTTAGTTCAGGTTAGTTCAGGTTAGTTCAGGTTAGTTCAGGTTAGTTCAGGTTAGTTCAGGTTAGTTCAGGTTAGTTCAGGTTAGTTCAGGTTAGTTCAGGTTAGTTCAGGTTAGTTCAGGTTAGTTCAGGTTAGTTCAGGTTAGTTCAGGTTAGTTCAGGTTAGTTCAGGTTAGTTCAGGTTAGTTCAGGTTAGTTCAGGTTAGTTCAGGTTAGTTCAGGTTAGTTCAGGTTAGTTCAGGTTAGTTCAGGTTAGTTCAGGTTAGTTCAGGTTAGTTCAGGTTAGTTCAGGTTAGTTCAGGTTAGTTCAGGTTAGTTCAGGTTAGTTCAGGTTAGTTCAGGTTAGTTCAGGTTAGTTCAGGTTAGTTCAGGTTAGTTCAGGTTAGTTCAGGTTAGTTCAGGTTAGTTCAGGTTAGTTCAGGTTAGTTCAGGTTAGTTCAGGTTAGTTCAGGTTAGTTCAGGTTAGTTCAGGTTAGTTCAGGTTAGTTCAGGTTAGTTCAGA